>NW_028122771.1:0-134000 GCF_965194805.1 Balaenoptera borealis | reverse complement strand
CTACCCTAACCCTAACGCGTACCCTAACCCTAACCCCTACCCTAACCCTAAAACGTACCCTAATCCTAACCCGTACCCTAAACCGAGCCCAAACCCTAACACTAACCCTAACCCTAACCCATACCCTACGATGAACCCGAACCCCTCCCCGAACCCGTAACCTAAGCCATACCCTAACCCTAACCCTAAGCCTAACCCTAACCCTAGGCTACCCTTGACTGCTTCTGCCTCCAATAGATTTCCTAAGCACTATTGTTTTAAGGAACAGCTTAAAAAGAGAATCCTAAGGTGATTTCTTTATAATGGGTGTGCTCCTTATCTTATCCTAGTGTCTAAACTCTTCTCCATGCTTGGACCCCCAAATAATAATCCTTTACGTTCTAAGGGGTATCTAGAGAGTGGGATAGGTTTAATAACTACCCTAACCCTAACGCGTACCCTAACCCTAAACCCTACCCTAACCCTAACGCGTACCCTAATCCTAACCCATACCCTAAACCGAGCCCTAACCCTAACAGTAACCCTAACCCTAACCCTAACCCACACCCTACGCCGTACACAAACCCCTCCCCGAACCCGTAACCTAAGCCGTACCCTAAGCCTAACCCTAAGCCTCACCCTAACCCTAGGCTACCCTTGACTGCTTCTGCCTCCAATAGATTTCCTAAGCACTATTGTTTTAAGGAATGGCTTAAAAAGAGAATCCTAATGTGATTTCTTTATAATGGGTGTGTTCCTTATCTTATCCTAGTGTCTAAACTCTTCTCCATGGCTGGACCCCCAAATAATATTCCTTTACGTGCTAAGGGGTATCTAGAGAGTGGGATAGGTTTAATAACTACCCTAACCCTAACGCGTACCCTAACTCTAACCCCTACCCTAACCCTAACACGTACCCTAATCCTAACCCGTACCCTAAACCGAGCCCTAACCCTAACACTAACCCTAACCCTAACCCTAACCCATACCCTACGCCGTACCCGAACCCCTCCCCGAACCCGTACCCTAAGCCGTACCCTAAGCCGTACCCTAAGCCTAACCCTAACCCTAGGCTACCCTTTACTGCTTCTGCCTCCAATACATTTCCTAAGCACTAGTGTTTTATGGAACAGCTTAAAAAGAGAATCCTAATGGGATTTCTTTATAATGGGTGTGTTCCTTATCTTATCCTAGTGTCTAAACTCTTCTCCATGGCTGGATCCCCAAATAATATTCCTTTACGTGCTAAGGGGTATCTAGAGAGTGGGATAGGTTTAATAACTAACCTAACGCTAACGCATACCCTAACCCTAACCCCTATCCTAACCCTAACACGTACCCTAATCCTAACCCGTACCCTAAACCGAGCCCTAACCCTAAAACTAACCCTAACCCTAACCCCTACCCTAACCCTAACACATACCCTAATCTTAACCCATACCCTAAACCGAGCCCTAACCCTAACACTAACCCTAACCCTAACCCTAACCCATACCCTACGCCATACCCGAACCCCTCCCCGAACCCGTACCCTAAGCCGTACCCTAAGCCTAACCCTAAGCCTAACCCTAACCCTAGGCTACCCTTGACTGCTTCTGCCTCCAATAGATTTCCTAAGCACTAGTGTTTGAAGGAAGAGCTTAAAACGAGAATCCTAATGTGATTTCTTTATAATGGGTGTGTTCCTTATATTATCCTAGTGTCTAAACTCTTCTCCATGGCTGGACCCCCAAATAATATTCCTTTACGTGCTAAGGGGTATCTAGAGAGTGGGATATGTTTAATAACTACACTAACCCTAATGCGTACTCTAACCCTAACCCCTACCCTAACCCTAACACGTATCCTAATCCTAACCCGTACCCTAAACCGAGCCCTAACCCTCACACTAACCCTAAACCTAACCCTAACCCATACCCTACGCCGTACCCGAACCCCTCCTCGAACCCGTACCCTCAGCCGTACCCTAAGCCTAACCCTAACCCTAGGCTACCCTTGACTGCTTCTGCCTCCAATAGATTTCCTAAGCACTAGTGTTTTAAGGAACAGCTTAAAAAGAGAATCCTAATGTGATTACTTTATAATGGGTGTGTTCCTTATCTTATCCTAGTGTCTAAACTCTTCTCCATGGCTGGACCCCCAAATAATATTCCTTTACGTGCTAAGGGGTATCTAGAGAGTGGGATAGGTTTAATAACTACCCTAACCCTAACGCGTACCCTAACCCTAACCCCTACCCTAACCCTAACACGTACCCTAATCCTAACCCGTACCCTAAACCGAGCCCTAACCCTAACACTAACCCTAACCCTAACCCTAACCCATACCCTACGATGAACCCGAACCCCTCCCCGAACCCGTAACCTAAGCCATACCCTAACCCTAAACCTAAGCCTAACCCTAACCCTAGGCTACCCTTGACTGCTTCTGCCTCCAATAGATTTCCTAAGCACTATTGTTTTAAGGAACAGCTTAAAAAGAGAATCCTAAGGTGATTTCTTTATACTGGGTGTGTTCCTTATCTTATCCTAGTGTCTAAACTCTTCTCCATGGCTGGACCCCCAAATAATATTCCTTTACGTGCTAAGGGGTATCTAGAGAGTGAGATAGGTTTAATAACTACCCTAACGCTAACGCATACCCTAACCCTAACCCCTATCCTAACCCTAACACGTACCCTAATCCTAACCCGTACCCTAAACCGAGCCCTAACACTAAAACTAACCCTAACCCTAACCCCTACCCTAACCCTAACACATACCCTAATCTTAACCCATACCCTAAACCGATCCCTAACCCTAACACTAACCCTAGCCCTAACCCTAACCCATACCCTACGCCGTACGCGAACCCCTCCCCGAACCCGTACCCTAAGCCGTACCCTAAGCCGTACCCTAAGCCTAACCCTAACCCTAGGCTACCCTTGACTGCTTCTGCCTCCAATAGATTTCCTAAGCACTAGTGTTTGAAGGAACAGCTTAAAACGAGAATCCTAATGTGATTTCTTTATAATGGGTGTGTTCCTTATATTATCCTAGTGTCTAAACTCTTCTCCATGGCTGGACCCCCAAATAATATTCCTTTACGTGCTAAGGGGTATCTAGAGAGTGGGATAGGTTTAATAACTACACTAACCCTAATGCGTACTCTAACCCTAACCCCTACCCTAACCCTAACACGTATCCTAATCCTAACCCGTACCCTAAACCGAGCCCTAACCCTCACACTAACCCTAACCCTAACCCTAACCCATACCCTACGCCGTACCCGAACCCCTCCTCGAACCCGTACCCTAAGCCGTACCCTAAGCCTAACCCTAAGCCTAACCCTAACCCTAGGCTACCCTTGACTGCTTCTGCCTCCAATAGATTTCCTAAGCACTAGTGTTTTAAGGAACAGCTTAAAAAGAGAATCCTAATGTGATTACTTTATAATGGGTGTGTTCCTTATCTTATCCTAGTGTCTAAACTCTTCTCCATGGCTGGACCCCCAAATAATATTCCTTTATGTGCTAAGGGGTATCTAGAGAGTGGGATAGGTTTAATAACTACCCCAACCCAAACGCGTACCCTAACCCTAACCCCTACCCTAACCCTAACACGTACCCTAATCCTAACCCGTACCCTAAACCGAGCCCTAACCCTAACACTAACCCTAACCCTAACCCTAACCCATACCCTACGATGAACTCGAACCCCTCCCCGAACCCGTAACCTAAGCCATACCCTAACCCTAACCCTAAGCCTAACCCTAACCCTAGGCTACCCTTGACTGCTTCTGCCTCCAATAGATTTCCTAAGCACTATTGTTTTAAGGAACAGCTTAAAAAGAGAATCCTAAGGTGATTTCTTTATAATGGGTGTGTTCCTTTTCTTATCCTAGTGTCTAAACTCTTCTCCATGGTTGGACCCCCAAATAATATTCCTTTACGTGCTAAGGGGTATCTAGAGAGTGGGATAGGTTTAATAACTACCCTAACGCTAACGCATACCCTAACCCTAACCCCTAACCTAACCCTAACACGTACCCTAATCCTAACCCGTACCCTAAACCGAGCCCTAACCCTAAAACTAACCCTAACCCTAACCCCTACCCTAACCCTAACACATACCCTAATCTTAACCCATACCCTAAACCGAGCCCTAACCCTAACACTAACCCTAACCCTAACCCTAACCCATACCCTACGCCATACCCGAACCCCTCCCCGAACCCGTACCCTAAGCCGTACCCTAAGCCTAACCCTAAGCCTAACCCTAACCCTAGGCTACCCTTGACTGCTTCTGCCTCCAATAGATTTACTAAGCACTAGTGTTTGAAGGAAGAGCTTAAAAAGAGAATCCTAATGAGATTTCTTTATAATGTGTGTGTTCCTTATCTTATCCTAGTGTCTAAACTCTTCTCCATGGCTGGACACCCACATAATATTCCTTGACGTGCTAAGGGGTATCTAGAGAGTGGGATAGGTTTAATAACTACCCTAACCCTAACGCGTACCCTAACTCTAACCCCTACCCTAACCCTAACACGTACCTAATCCTAACCCGTACCCTAAACCGAGCCCTAACCCTAACACTAACCCTAACCCTAACCCTAACCCATACCCTACGCCGTACCCGAACCCCTCCCCGAACCCGTACCCTCAGCCGTACCCTAAGCCTAACCCTAACCCTAGGCTACCCTTGACTGCTTCTGCCTCCAATAGATTTCCTAAGCACTAGTGTTTTAAGGAACAGCTTAAAAAGAGAATCCTAATGTGATTACTTTATAATGGGTGTGTTCCTTATCTTATCCTAGTGTCTAAACTCTTCTCCATGGCTGGACCCCCAAATAATATTCCTTTACGTGCTAAGGGGTATCTAGAGAGTGGGATAGGTTTAATAACTACCCTAACCCTAACGCGTACCCTAACCCTAACCCCTACCCTAACCCTAACACGTACCCTAATCCTAACCCGTACCCTAAACCGAGCCCTAACCCTAAAACTAACCCTAACCCTAACCCCTACCCTAACCCTAACACATACCCTAATCTTAACCCATACCCTAAACCGAGCCCTAACCCTAACCCTAACCCTAACCCTAACCCATACCCTACGCCATACCCGAACCCCTCCCCGAACCCGTACCTTAAGCCGTACCCTAAGCCTAACCCTAAGCCTAACCCTAACCCTAGGCTACCCTTGACTGCTTCTGCCTCCAATAGATTTCCTAAGCACTAGTGTTTGAAGGAAGAGCTTAAAAAGAGAATCCTAATGAGATTTCTTTATAATGTGTGTGTTCCTTATCTTATCCTAGTGTCTAAACTCTTCTCCATGGCTGGACACCCACATAATATTCCTTTACGTGCTAAGGGGTATCTAGAGAGTGGGATAGGTTTAATAACTACCCTAACCCTAACGCGTACCCTAACTCTAACCCCTACCCTAACCCTAACACGTACCCTAATCCTAACCCGTACCCTAAACCGAGCCCTAACCCTAACACTAACCCTAACCCTAACCCTAACCCATAACCTACGCCGTACCCGAACCCCTCCCCGAACCCGTACCCTCAGCCGTACCCTAAGCCTAACCCTAACCCTAGGCTACCCTTGACTGCTTCTGCCTCCAATAGATTTCCTAAGCACTAGTGTTTTAAGGAACAGCTTAAAAAGAAAATCCTAATGTGATTACTTTATAATGGGTGTGTTCCTTATCTTATCCTAGTGTCTAAACTCTTCTCCATGGCTGGACCCCCAAATAATATTCCTTCACGTGCTAAGGGGTATCTAGAGAGTGGGATAGGTTTAATAACTACCCTAACCCTAACGCGTACCCTAACCCTAATCCCTACCCTAACCCTAACACGTAACCTAATCCTAACCCGTACCCTAAACCGAGCCCTAACCCTAACACTAACCCTAACCCTAACCCTAACCCATACCCTACGATGAACCCGAACCCCTCCCCGAACCCGTAACCTAAGCCATACCCTAACCCTAACCCTAAGCCTAACCCTAACCCTAGGCTACCCTTGACTGCTTCTGCCTCCAATAGATTTCCTAAGCACTATTGTTTTAAGGAACAGCTTAAAAAGAGAATCCTAAGGTGATTTCTTTATAATGGGTGTGTTCCTTATCTTATCCTAGTGTCTAAACTCTTCTCCATGGCTGGACCCCCAAATAATATTCCTTTACGTGCTAAGGGGTATCTAGAGAGTGGGATAGGTTTAATAACTAACCTAACGCTAACGCATACCCTAACCCTAACCCCTAACCTAACCCTAACACGTACCCTAATCCTAACCCGTACCCTAAACCGAGCCCTAACCCTAAAACTAACCCTAACCCTAACCCCTACCCTAACCCTAACACATACCCTAATCTTAACCCATACCCTAAACCGAGCCCTAACCCTAACACTAACCCTAACCCTAACCCTAACCCATACCCTACGCCATACCCGAACCCCTCCCCGAACCCGTACCCTAAGCCGTACCCTAAGCCTAACCCTAAGCCTAACCCTAACCCTAGGCTACCCTTGACTGCTTCTGCCTCCAATAGATTTACTAAGCACTAGTGTTTGAAGGAAGAGCTTAAAAAGAGAATCCTAATGAGATTTCTTTATAATGTGTGTGTTCCTTATCTTATCCTAGTGTCTAAACTCTTCTCCATGGCTGGACACCCACATAATATTCCTTTACGTGCTAAGGGGTATCTAGAGAGTGGGATAGGTTTAATAACTACCCTAACCCTAACGCGTACCCTAACTCTAACCCCTACCCTAACCCTAACACGTACCCTAATCCTAACCCGTACCCTAAACCGAGCCCTAACCCTAACACTAACCCTAACCCTAACCCTAACCCATACCCTACGCCGTACCCGAACCCCTCCCCGAACCCGTACCCTCAGCCGTACCCTAAGCCTAACCCTAACCCTAGGCTACCCTTGACTGCTTCTGCCTCCAATAGATTTCGTAAGCACTAGTGTTTTAAGGAACAGCTTAAAAAGAGAATCCTAATGTGATTACTTTATAATGGGTGTGTTCCTTATCTTATCCTAGTGTCTAAACTCTTCTCCATGGCTAGACCCCCAAATAATATTCCTTTACGTGCTAAGGGGTATCTAGAGAGTGGGATAGGTTTAATAACTACCCTAACCCTAACGCGTACCCTAACCCTAACCCCTACCCTAACCCTAACACGTACCCTAATCCTAACCCGTACCCTAAACCGAGCCCTAACCCTAAAACTAACCCTAACCCTAACCCCTACCCTAACCCTAACACATACCCTAATCTTAACCCATACCCTAAACCGAGCCCTAACCCTAACACTAACCCTACCCCTAACCCTAACCCATACCCTACGCCGTACCCGAACCCCTCCCCGAACCCGTACCCTAAGCCGTACCCTAAGCCTAACCCTAAGCCTAACCCTAACCCTAGGCTACCCTTGACTGCTTCTGCCTCCAATAGATTTCCTAAGCACTAGTGTTTGAAGGAACAGCTTAAAACGAGAATCCTAATGTGATTTCTTTATAATGGGTGTGTTCCTTATATTATCCTAGTGTCTAAACTCTTCTCCATGGCTGGACCCCCAAATAATATTCCTTTACGTGCTAAGGGGTATCTAGAGAGTGGGATAGGTTTAATAACTACACTAACCCTAATGCGTACTCTAACCCTAACCCCTACCCTAACCCTAACACGTATCCTAATCCTAACCCGTACCGTAAACCGAGCCCTAACCCTCACACTAACCCTAACCCTAACCCTAACCCATACCCTACGCCGTACCCGAACCCCTCCTCGAACCCGTACCCTCAGCCGTACCCTAAGCCTAACCCTAACCCTAGGCTACCCTTGACTGCTTCTGCCTCCAATAGATTTCCTAAGCACTAGTGTTTTAAGGAACAGCTTAAAAAGAGAATCCTAATGTGATTACTTTATAATGGGTGTGTTCCTTATCTTATCCTAGTGTCTAAACTCTTCTCCATGGCTGGACCCCCAAATAATATTCCTTTACGTGCTAAGGGGTATCTAGAGAGTGGGATAGGTTTAATAACTACCCTAACCCTAACGCGTACCCTAACCCTAACCCCTACCCTAACCCTAACACGTACCCTAATCCTAACCCGTACCCTAAACCGAGCCCTAACCCTAACACTAACCCTAACCCTAACCCTAACCCATACCCTACGATGAACCCGAACCCCTCCCCGAACCCGTAACCTAAGCCATACCCCAACCCTAACCCTAAGCCTATCCCTAACCCTAGGCTACCCTTGACTGCTTCTGCCTCCAATAGATTTCCTAAGCACTATTGTTTTAAGGAACAGCTTAAAAAGGGAATCCTAAGGTGATTTCTTTATAATGGGTGTGTTCCTTATCTTATCCTAGTGTCTAAACTCTTCTCCATGGCTGGACCCCCAAATAATATTCCTTTACGTGCTAAGGGGTATCTAGAGAGTGGGATAGGTTTAATAACTACCCTAACGCTAACGCATACCCTAACCCTAACCCCTATCCTAACCCTAACACGTACCCTAATCCTAACCCGTACCCTAAACCGAGCCCTAACCCTAAAACTAACCCTAACCCTAACCCCTACCCTAACCCTAACACATACCCTAATCTTAACCCATACCCTAAACCGATCCCTAACCCTAAACTAACCCTAGCCCTAACCCTAACCCATACCCTACGATGAACCCGAACCCCTCCCCGAACCCGTAACCTAAGCCATACCCTAACCCTAACCCTAAGCCTAACCCTAACCCTAGGCTACCCTTGACTGCTTCTGCCTCCAATAGATTTCCTAAGCACTATTGTTTTAAGGAACAGCTTAAAAAGAGAATCCTAAGGTGATTTCTTTATAATGGGTGTGTTCCTTTTCTTATCCTAGTGTCTAAACTCTTCTCCATGGTTGGACCCCCAAATAATATTCCTTTACGTGCTAAGGGGTATCTAGAGAGTGGGATAGGTTTAATAACTCCCCTAACCCTAACGCGTACCCTAACTCTAACCCCTACCCTAACCCTAACACGTACCCTAATCCTAACCCGTACCCTAAACCGAGCCCTAACCCTAACACTAACCCTAACCCTAACCCTAACCCATACCCTACGCCGTACCCGAACCCCTCCCCGAACCCGTACCCTCAGCCGTACCCTAAGCCTAACCCTAACCCTAGGCTACCCTTGACTGCTTCTGCCTCCAATAGATTTCCTAAGCACTAGTGTTTTAAGGAACAGCTTAAAAAGAGAATCCTAATGTGATTACTTTATAATGGGTGTGTTCCTTATCTTATCCTAGTGTCTAAACTCTTCTCCATGGCTAGACCCCCAAATAATATTCCTTTACGTGCTAAGGGGTATCTAGAGAGTGGGATAGGTTTAATAACTACCCTAACCCTAACGCGTACCCTAACCCTAACCCCTACCCTAACCCTAACACGTACCCTAATCCTAACCCGTACCCTAAACCGAGCCCTAACCCTAAAACTAACCCTAACCCTAACCCCTACCCTAACCCTAACACATACCCTAATCTTAACCCATACCCTAAACCGAGCCCTAACCCTAACACTAACCCTACCCCTAACCCTAACCCATACCCTACGCCGTACCCGAACCCCTCCCCGAACCCGTACCCTAAGCCGTACCCTAAGCCTAACCCTAAGCCTAACCCTAACCCTAGGCTACCCTTGACTGCTTCTGCCTCCAATAGATTTCCTAAGCACTAGTGTTTGAAGGAACAGCTTAAAACGAGAATCCTAATGTGATTTCTTTATAATGGGTGTGTTCCTTATATTATCCTAGTGTCTAAACTCTTCTCCATGGCTGGACCCCCAAATAATATTCCTTTACGTGCTAAGGGGTATCTAGAGAGTGGGATAGGTTTAATAACTACACTAACCCTAATGCGTACTCTAACCCTAACCCCTACCCTAACCCTAACACGTATCCTAATCCTAACCCGTACCGTAAACCGAGCCCTAACCCTCACACTAACCCTAACCCTAACCCTAACCCATACCCTACGCCGTACCCGAACCCCTCCTCGAACCCGTACCCTCAGCCGTACCCTAAGCCTAACCCTAACCCTAGGCTACCCTTGACTGCTTCTGCCTCCAATAGATTTCCTAAGCACTAGTGTTTTAAGGAACAGCTTAAAAAGAGAATCCTAATGTGATTACTTTATAATGGGTGTGTTCCTTATCTTATCCTAGTGTCTAAACTCTTCTCCATGGCTGGACCCCCAAATAATATTCCTTTACGTGCTAAGGGGTATCTAGAGAGTGGGATAGGTTTAATAACTACCCTAACCCTAACGCGTACCCTAACCCTAACCCCTACCCTAACCCTAACACGTACCCTAATCCTAACCCGTACCCTAAACCGAGCCCTAACCCTAACACTAACCCTAACCCTAACCCTAACCCATACCCTACGATGAACCCGAACCCCTCCCCGAACCCGTAACCTAAGCCGTACCCCAACCCTAACCCTAAGCCTATCCCTAACCCTAGGCTACCCTTGACTGCTTCTGCCTCCAATAGATTTCCTAAGCACTATTGTTTTAAGGAACAGCTTAAAAAGGGAATCCTAAGGTGATTTCTTTATAATGGGTGTGTTCCTTATCTTATCCTAGTGTCTAAACTCTTCTCCATGGCTGGACCCCCAAATAATATTCCTTTACGTGCTAAGGGGTATCTAGAGAGTGGGATAGGTTTAATAACTACCCTAACGCTAACGCATACCCTAACCCTAACCCCTATCCTAACCCTAACACGTACCCTAATCCTAACCCGTACCCTAAACCGAGCCCTAACCCTAAAACTAACCCTAACCCTAACCCCTACCCTAACCCTAACACATACCCTAATCTTAACCCATACCCTAAACCGATCCCTAACCCTAACACTAACACTAGCCCTAACCCTAACCCATACCCTACGCCGTACGCGAACCCCTCCCCGAACCCGTACCCTAAGCCGTACCCTAAGCCGTACCCTAAGCCTAACCCTAACCCTAGGCTACCCTTGACTGCTTCTGCCTCCAATAGATTTCCTAAGCACTAGTGTTTGAAGGAACAGCTTAAAACGAGAATCCTAATGTGATTTCTTTATAATGGGTGTGTTCCTTATATTATCCTAGTGTCTAAACTCTTCTCCATGGCTGGACCCCCAAATAATATTCCTTTACGTGCTAAGGGGTATCTAGAGAGTGGGATAGGTTTAATAACTACACTAACCCTAATGCGTACTCTAACCCTAACCCCTACCCTAACCCTAACACGTATCCTAATCCTAACCCGTACCCTAAACCGAGCCCTAACCCTCACACTAACCCTAACCCTAACCCTAACCCATACCCTACGCCGTACCCGAACCCCTCCTCGAACCCGTACCCTAAGCCGTACCCTAAGCCTAACCCTAAGCCTAACCCTAACCCTAGGCTACCCTTGACTGCTTCTGCCTCCAATAGATTTCCTAAGCACTAGTGTTTTAAGGAACAGCTTAAAAAGAGAATCCTAATGTGATTACTTTATAATGGGTGTGTTCCTTATCTTATCCTAGTGTCTAAACTCTTCTCCATGGCTGGACCCCCAAATAATATTCCTTTATGTGCTAAGGGGTATCTAGAGAGTGGGATAGGTTTAATAACTACCCCAACCCTAACGCGTACCCTAACCCTAACCCCTACCCTAACCCTAACACGTACCCTAATCCTAACCCGTACCCTAAACCGAGCCCTAACCCTAACACTAACCCTAACCCTAACCCTAACCCATACCCTACGATGAACCCGAACCCCTCCCCGAACCCGTAACCTAAGCCATACCCTAACCCTAACCCTAAGCCTAACCCTAACCCTAGGCTACCCTTGACTGCTTCTGCCTCCAATAGATTTCCTAAGCACTATTGTTTTAAGGAACAGCTTAAAAAGAGAATCCTAAGGTGATTTCTTTATAATGGGTGTGTTCCTTTTCTTATCCTAGTGTCTAAACTCTTCTCCATGGTTGGACCCCCAAATAATATTCCTTTACGTGCTAAGGGGTATCTAGAGAGTGGGATAGGTTTAATAACTCCCCTAACCCTAATGCGTGCCCTAACCCTAAACCCTACCCTAACCCTAACACGTACCCTAATCCTAACCCATACCCTAAACCGAGCCCTAACCCTAACAATAACCCTAACCCTAACCCTAACCCATACCCTACGCCGTACCCGAACCCCTCCCCGAACCCGTACCCTAAGCCGTACCCTAAGCCTAACCCTTAGCCTAACCCTAACCCTAGGCTACCCTTTACTGCTTCTGCCTCCAATACATTTCCTAAGCACTAGTGTTTTAAGGAACAGCTTAAAAAGAGAATCCTAATGTGATTTCTTTATAATGGGTGTGTTCCTTATCTTATCCTAGTGTCTAAACTCTTCTCCATGGCTGGACCACCAAATAATATTCCTTTACGTGCTAAGGGGTATCTAGAGAGTGGGATAGGTTTAATAACTACCCTAACCCTAACGCATACCCTAACCCTAACCCCTATCCTAACCCTAACACGTACCCTAATCCTGACCCGTACCCTAAACCGAGCCCTAACCCTAAAACTAACCCTAACCCTAACCCCTACCCTAACCCTAACACATACACTAATCTTAACCCATACCCTAAACCGAGCCCTAACCCTAACACTAACCCTAACCCTAACCCATACCCTACGCCCTACCCGAACCCCTCCCCGAACCCGTACCCTAAGCTGTACCCTAAGCCTAACCCTAAGGATAACCCTAACCCTAGGCTACCCTTGACTGCTTCTGCCTCCAATAGATTTCCTAAGCACTAGTGTTTGAAGGAACAGCTTAAAACGAGAATCCTAATGTGATTTCTTTATAATGGGTGTGTTCCTTATATTATCCTAGTGTCTAAACTCTCCTCCATGGCTGGACCCCCAAATAATATTCCTTTACGTGCTAAGGGGTATCTAGAGAGTGGGATAGGTTTAATAACTACCCTAACCCTAACGCGTACCCTAACTCTAACCCCTACCCTAACCCTAACACGTACCCTAATCCTAACCCGTACCCTAAACCGAGCCCTAACCCTAACATTAACCCTAACCCTAACCCTAACCCATACCCTACGCCGTACCCGAACCCCTCCCCCAACCCGTACCCTAAGCCATACCCTAAGCCATACCCTAAGCCTAACCCTAACCCTAGGCTACCCTTTACTGCTTCTGCCTCCAATACATTTCCTAAGCACTAGTGTTTTAAGGAACAGCTTAAAAAGAGAATCCTAATGTGATTTCTTTATAATGGGTGTGTTCCTTATCTTATCCTAGTGTCTAAACTCTTCTCCATGGCTGGACCCCCAAATAATATTCCTTTACGTGCTAAGGGGTATCTAAGGAGTGGGATAGGTTTAATAACTACCCTAACCCTAACGCATACCCTAACCCTAACCCCTATCCTAACCCTAACACGTACCCTAATCCTAAACCGTACCCTAAACCGAGCCCTAACCCTAAAACTAACCCAAACCCTAACCCCTACCCTAACCCTAACACATACCCTAATCTTAACCCATACCCTAAACCGAGCCCTAACCCTAACACTAACCCTAACCCTAACCCATACCCTACGCCGTACCCGAACCCCTCCCCGAACCCGTACCCTAAGCCGTACCCTAAGCCTAACCCTAAGCCTAACCCTAACCCTAGGCTACCCTTGACTGCTTCTGCCTCCAATAGATTTCCTAAGCACTAGTGTTTGAAGGAACAGCTTACAAAGAGAATCCTAATGTGATTAGTTTATAATGGGTGTGTTCCTTATCTTATCCTAGTGTCTAAACTCTTCTCCATGGCTGGACCCCCAAATAATATTCCTTTACGTGCTAAGGGGTATCTAGAGAGTGGGATAGGTTTAATAACTACCCTAACCCTAACGCATACCCTAACCCTAACCCCTACCCTAACCCTAACACGTACCCTAATCCTAACACGTACCCTAAACCGAGCCCTAACCCTAACACTAACCCTAACCCTAACCCTAACCCATACCATACGATGAACCCGAACCCCTCCCCGAACCCGTAACCTAAGCCATACCCTAACCCTAACCCTAAGCCTAACCCTAACCCTAGGCTACCCTTGACTGCTTCTGCCTCCAATAGATTTCCTAAGCACTATTGTTTTAAGGAACAGCTTAAAAAGAGAATCCTAAGGTGATTTCTTTATAATGGGTGTGTTCCTTATCTTATCCTAGTGTCTAAACTCTTCTCCATGCTTGGACCCCCAAATAATATTCCTTTACGTTCTAAGGGGTATCTAGAGAGTGGGATAGGTTTAATAACTACCCTAACCCTAACGCGTACCCTAACCCTAAACCCTACCCTAACGCTAACGCGTACCCTAATCCTAACCCATACCCTAAACCGAGCCCTAACCCTAACAATAACCCTAACCCTAACCTTAACCTATACCCTACGCCGTACACAAACCCCTCCCCGAACCCGTAACCTAAGCCGTACCCTAAGCCTAACCCTAAGCCTCACCCTAACCCTAGGCTACCCTTGACTGCTTCTGCCTCCAATAGATTTCCTAAGCACTATTGTTTTAAGGAATGGCTTAAAAAGAGAATCCTAATGTGATTTCTTTATAATGGGTGTGTTCCTTATCTTATCCTAGTGTCTAAACTCTTCTCCATGGCTGGACCCCCAAATAATATTCCTTTACGTGCTAAGGGGTATCTAGAGAGTGGGATAGGTTTAATAACTACCCTAACCCTAACGCGTACCCTAACTCTAACCCCTACCCTAACCCAAACACGTACCCTAATCCTAACCCGTACCCTAAACCGAGCCCTAACCCTAACACTAACCCTAACCCTAACCCTAACCCATACCCTACGCCGTACCCGAACCCCTCCCCGAACCCGTACCCTCAGCCGTACCCTAAGCCTAACCCTAACCCTAGGCTACCCTTGACTGCTTCTGCCTCCAATAGATTTCCTAAGCACTAGTGTTTTAAGGAACAGCTTAAAAAGAGAATCCTAATGTGATTACTTTATAATGGGTGTGTTCCTTATCTTATCCTAGTGTCTAAACTCTTCTCCATGGCTGGACCCCCAAATAATATTCCTTTACGTGCTAAGGGGTATCTAGAGAGTGGGATAGGTTTAATAACTACCCTAACCCTAACGCGTACCCTAACCCTAACCCCTACCCTAACCCTAACACGTACCCTAATCCTAACCCGTACCCTAAACCGAGCCCTAACCCTAACACTAACCCTAACCCTAACCCTAACCCATACCCTACGATGAACCCGAACCCCTCCCCGAACCCGTAACCTAAGCCATACCCTAACCCTAACCCTAAGCCTAACCCTAACCCTAGGCTACCCTTGACTGCTTCTGCCTCCAATAGATTTCCTAAGCACTATTGTTTTAAGGAACAGCTTAAAAAGAGAATCCTAAGGTGATTTCTTTATAATGGGTGTGTTCCTTTTCTTATCCTAGTGTCTAAACTCTTCTCCATGGTTGGACCCCCAAATAATATTCCTTTACGTGCTAAGGGGTATCTAGAGAGTGGGATAGGTTTAATAACTCCCCTAACCCTAATGCGTGCCCTAACCCTAAACCCTACCCTAACCCTAACACGTACCCTAATCCTAACCCATACCCTAAACCGAGCCCTAACCCTAACAATAACCCTAACCCTAACCCTAACCCATACCCTACGCCGTACCCGAACCCCTCCCCGAACCCGTACCCTAAGCCGTACCCTAAGCCTAACCCTAAGCCCAACCCTAACCCTAGGCTACCCTTTACTGCTTCTGCCTCCAATACATTTCCTAAGCACTAGTGTTTTAAGGAACAGCTTAAAAAGAGAATCCTAATGTGATTTCTTTATAATGGGTGTGTTCCTTATCTTATCCTAGTGTCTAAAATCTTCTCCATGGCTGGACCCCCAAATAATATTCCTTTACGTGCTAAGGGGTATCTAGAGAGTGGGATAGGTTTAATAACTACCCTAACCCTAACGCATACCCTAACCCTAACCCCTATCCTAACCCTAACACGTACCCTAATCCTAACCCGTACCCTAAACCGAGCCCTAACCCTAAAACTAACCCTAACCCTAACCCCTACCCTAACCCTAACACATACCCTAATCTTAACCCATATGCTAAACCGAGCCCTAACCCTAACCCTAACCCTAACCCATACCCTACGCCGTACCCGAACCCGTACCCTAAGCCGTACCCTAAGCCTAACCCTAAGCCTAACCCTAACCCTAGGCTACCCTTGACTGCTTCTGCCTCCAATAGATTTCCTAAGCACTAGTGTTTGAAGGAACAGCTTAAAACGAGAATCCTAATGTGATTTCTTTATAATGGGTGTGTTCCTTATATTATCCTAGTGTCTAAACTCTTCTCCATGGCTGGACCCCCGAATAATATTCCTTTACGGGCTAAGGGGTATCTAGAGAGTGGGATAGGTTTAATAACTACACTAACCCTAATGCGTACTCTAACCCTAACCCCTACCCTAACCCTAACACATATCATAATCCTAACCCGTACCCTAAACCGAGCCCTAACCCTCACACTAACCCTAACCCTAACCCTAACCCATACCCTACGCCGTACCCGAACCCCTCCTCGAACCCGTACCCTAAGCCGTACCCTAAGCCTAACCCTAAGCCTAACCCTAACCCTAGGCTACCCTTGACTGCTTCTGCCTCCAATAGATTTCCTAAGCACTAGTGTTTTAAGGAACAGCTTAAAAAGAGAATCCTAATGTGATTACTTTATAATGGGTGTGTTCCTTATCTTATCCTAGTGTCTAAACTCTTCTCCATGGCTGGACCCCCAAATAATATTCCTTTACGAGCTAAGGGGTATCTAGAGAGTGGGATAGGTTTAATAACTACCCTAATCCTAACACGTACCCTAACCCTAACCCCTACCCTAACCCTAACACGTACCCTAATCCTAACCCGTACCCTAAACCGAGCCCTAACCCTAACACTAACCCTAACCCTAACCCATACCCTACGCCCTACCCGAACCCCTCCCCGAACCCGTACCCTAAGCTGTACCCTAAGCCTAACCCTAAGGATAACCCTAACCCTAGGCTACCCTTGACTGCTTCTGCCTCCAATAGATTTCCTAAGCACTAGTGTTTGAAGGAACAGCTTAAAACGAGAATCCTAATGTGATTTCTTTATAATGGGTGTGTTCCTTATATTATCCTAGTGTCTAAACTCTCCTCCATGGCTGGACCCCCAAATAATATTCCTTTACGTGCTAAGGGGTATCTAGAGAGTGGGATAGGTTTAATAACTACCCTAACCCTAACGCGTACCCTAACCCTAACCCCTACCCTAACCCTAACACGTACCCTAATCCTAACCCGTACCCTAAACCGAGCTCTAAAGCCAAAACTAACTCTAACCCTAACCCTAACCCATACCCTACGCCGTACCCGAACCCCTCCCCGAACCCGTACCCTAAGCCGTACCCTAAGCCTAACCCTAAGGATAACCCTAACCCTAGGCTACCCTTGACTGCTTCTGCCTCCAATAGATTTCCTAAGCACTATTGTTTGAAGGAACAGCTTAAAACGAGAATCCTAATGTGATTTCTCTATAATGGGTGTGTTCCTTATATTATCCTAGTGTCTAAACTCTTCTCCAAGGCTGGACACCAAAATAATATTACTTTACGTGCTAAGGGGTATCTAGAGAGTGGGATAGGTTTAATAACTACCCTAACCCTAACGCGTACCCGAACTCTAACCCCTACCCTAACCATAACACGTACCCTAATCCTAACCCGTACCCTAAACCGAGCCCTAACCCTAACACTAACCCTAACCCTAACCCTAACCCATACCCTACGCCGTACCCGAACCCCTCCCCGAACCCGTACCCTAAGCCGTACCCTAAGCCGTACCCTAAGCCTAACCCTAACCCTAGGCTACCCTTTACTGCTTCTGCCTCCAATACATTTCCTAAGCACTAGTGTTTTAAGGAACAGCTTAAAAAGAGAATCCTAATGTGATTTCTTTATAATGGGTGTGTTCCTTATCTTATCCTAGTGTCTAAACTCTTCTCCATGGCTGGACCCCCAAATAATATTCCTTTACGTGCTAAGGGGTATCTAGAGAGTGGGATAGGTTTAATAAATACCCTAACCCTAACGCATACCCTAACCCTAACCCCTACCCTAACCCTAACACGTACCCTAATCCTAAACCGTACCCTAAACCGAGCCCTAACCCTAAAACTAACCCGAACCCTAACCCCTACCCTAACCCTAACACATACCCTAATCTTAACCCATACCCTAAACCGAGCCCTAACCCTAACACTAAT
Organism: Balaenoptera borealis; assembly: GCF_965194805.1. Taxonomy (NCBI): domain Eukaryota; kingdom Metazoa; phylum Chordata; class Mammalia; order Artiodactyla; family Balaenopteridae; genus Balaenoptera; species Balaenoptera borealis. The sequence goes on along the minus strand of NW_028122771.1, from coordinate 115,652 downwards.
CCTAACCCTAACCCATACCCTACGCCGTACCCGAACCCCTCCCCGAACCCATACCCTAAGCCGTACCCTAAGCCTAACCCTAAGCCTAACCCTAACCCTAGGCTACCCTTGACTGCTTCTGCCTCCAATAGATTTCCTAAGCACTAGTGTTTGAAGGAACAGCTTAAAACGAGAATCCTAATGGGATTTCTTTATAATGGGTGTGTTCCTTATTTATCCTAGTGTCTAAACTCTTCTCCATGGCTGGACCCCCAAATAATATTCCTTTACATGCTAAGGGGTATCTAGAGAGTGGGATAGGTTTAATAACTACCCTAACCCTAACGCGTACCCTAACTCTAACCCCTACCCTAACCCTAACACGTACCCTAATCCTAACCCGTACCCTAAACCGAGCCCTAACCCTAACACTAACCCTAACCCTAACACTAACCCATACCCTACGCCGTACCCGAACCCCTCCCCGAGCCCGTACCCTAAGCCGTACCCTAAGCCGTACCCTAAGCCTAACCCTAACCCTAGGCTACCCTTTACTGCTTCTGCCTCCAATACATTTCCTAAGCACTAGTGTTTGAAGGAACAGCTTAAAAAGAGAATCCTAATGTGATTTCTTTATAATGGGTGTGTTCCTTATCTTATCCTAGTGTCTAAACTCTTCTCCATGGCTGGACCCCCAAATAATATTCCTTTACGTGCTAAGGGGTATCTAGAGAGTGGGATAGGTTTAATAAATACCCTAACCCTAACGCATACCCTAACCCTAACCCCTATCCTAACCCTAACACGTACCCTAATCCTAACCCGTACCCTAAACCGAGCCCTAACCCTAAAACTAACCCGAACCCTAACCCCTACCCTAACCCTAACACATACCCTAATCTTAACCCATACCCTAAACCGAGCCCTAACCCTAACACTAACCCTAACCCTAACCCTAACCCATACCCTACGCCGTACCCAAACCCCTCCTCGAACCCGTACGCTAAGCCGTACCCTAAGCCTAACCCTAAGCCTAACCCTAAGCCTAGGCTACCCTTGACTGCTTCTGCCTCCAATAGATTTCCTAAGCACTAGTGTTTGAAGGAACAGCTTAAAACGAGAATCCTAATGTGATTTCTTTATAATGGGTGTGTTCCTTATATTATCCTAGTGTCTAAACTCTTCTCCATGGCTGGACCCCCAAATAATATTCCTTTACGTGCTAAGGGGTATCTAGAGAGTGGGATAGGTTTAATAACTACCCTAACCCTAACGCGTACCCTAACTCTAACCCCTACCCTAACCCTAACACGTACCCTAATCCTAACCCGTACCCTAAACCGAGCCCTAACCCTAACACTAACCCTAACCCTAACCCTAACCCATACCCTACGCCGTAACCGAACCCCTCCCCGAACCCGTACCCTAAGCCGTACCCTAAGCCTAACCCTAAGCCTAACCCTAACCCTAGGCTACCCTTTACTGCTTCTGCCTCCAATACATTTCCTAAGCACTAGTGTTTTAAGGAACAGCTTAAAAAGAGAATCCTAATGGGATTTCTTTATAATGGGTGTGTTCCTTATCTTATCCTAGTGTCTAAACTCTTCTCCATGGCTGGACCCCCAAATAATATTCCTTTACATGCTAAGGGGTATCTAGAGAGTGGGATAGGTTTAATAACTACCCTAACCCTAACGCGTACCCTAACTCTAACCCCTACCCTAACCCTAACACGTACCCTAATCCTAACCCGTACCCTAAACCGAGCCCTAACCCTAACACTAACCCTAACCCTAACACTAACCCATACCCTACGCCGTACCCGAACCCCTCCCCGAGCCCGTACCCTAAGCCGTACCCTAAGCCGTACCCTAAGCCTAACCCTAACCCTAGGCTACCCTTTACTGCTTCTGCCTCCAATACATTTCCTAAGCACTAGTGTTTGAAGGAACAGCTTAAAAAGAGAATCCTAATGTGATTTCTTTATAATGGGTGTGTTCCTTATCTTATCCTAGTGTCTAAACTCTTCTCCATGGCTGGACCCCCAAATAATATTCCTTTACGTTCTAAGGGGTATCTAGAGAGTGGGATAGGTTTAATAAATACCCTAACCCTAACGCATACCCTAACCCTAACCCCTATCCTAACCCTAACACGTACCCTAATCCTAACCCGTACCCTAAACCGAGCCCTAACCCTAAAACTAACCCGAACCCTAACCCCTACCCTAACCCTAACACATACCCTAATCTTAACCCATACCCTAAACCGAGCCCTAACCCTAACACTAACCCTAACCCTAACCCATACCCTACGCCGTACCCGAACCCCTCCCCGAACCCGTACCCTAAGCCGTACCCTAAGCCTAACCCTAAGCCTAACCCTAACCCTAGGCTACGCTTGACTGCTTCTGCCTCCAATAGATTTCCTAAGCACTAGTGTTTGAAGGAACAGCTTAAAACGAGAATCCTAATGTGATTTCTTTATAATGGGTGTGTTCCTTATATTATCCTAGTGTCTAAACTCTTCTCCATGGCTGGACCCCCAAATAATATTCCTTTACGTGCTAAGGGGTATCTAGAGAGTGGGATAGGTTTAATAACTACACTAACCCTAACGCGTACTCTAACCCTAACCCCTACCCTAACCCTAACACGTATCCTAATCCTAACCCGTACCCTAAACCGAGCCCTAACCCTAACACTAACCCTAACCCTAACCCTAACCCATACCCTACGCCGTACCCAAACCCCTCCTCGAACCCGTACGCTAAGCCGTACCCTAAGCCTAACCCTAAGCCTAACCCTAAGCCTAGGCTACCCTTGACTGCTTCTGCCTCCAATAGATTTCCTAAGCACTAGTGTTTTAAGGAACAGCTTACAAAGAGAATCCTAATGTGATTAGTTTATAATGGGTGTGTTCCTTATCTTATCCTAGTGTCTAAACTCTTCTCCATGGCTGGACCCCCAAATAATATTCCTTTACGTGCTAAGGGGTATCTAGAGAGTGGGATAGGTTTAATAAATACCCTAACCCTAACGCATACCCTAACCCTAACCCATATCCTAACCCTAACACGTACCCTAATCCTAACCCGTACCCTAAACCGAGCCCTAACCCTAAAACTAACCCGAACCCTAACCCCTACCCTAACCCTAACACATACCCTAATCTTAACCCATACCCTAAACCGAGCCCTAACCCTAACACTAATCCTAACCCTAACCCATACCCTACGCCGTACCCGAACCCCTCCCCGAACCCGTACCCTAAGCCGTACCCTAAGCCTAACCCTAAGCCTAACCCTAACCCTAGGCTACCCTTGACTGCTTCTGCCTCCAATAGATTTCCTAAGCACTAGTGTTTGAAGGAACAGCTTAAAACGAGAATCCTAATGTGATTTCTTTATAATGGGTGTGTTCCTTATATTATCCTAGTGTCTAAACTCTTCTCCATGGCTGGACCCCCAAATAATATTCCTTTACGTGCTAAGGGGTATCTAGAGAGTGGGATAGGTTTAATAACTACCCTAACCCTAACGCGTACCCTAACTCTAACCCCTACCCTAACCCTAACACGTACCCTAATCCTAACCCGTACCCTAAACCGAGCCCTAACCCTAACACTAACCCTAACCCTAACCCTAACCCATACCCTACGCCGTAACCGAACCCCTCCCCGAACCCGTACCCTAAGCCGTACCCTAAGCCTAACCCTAAGCCTAACCCTAACCCTAGGCTACCCTTTACTGCTTCTGCCTCCAATACATTTCCTAAGCACTAGTGTTTTAAGGAACAGCTTAAAAAGAGAATCCTAATGGGATTTCTTTATAATGGGTGTGTTCCTTATCTTATCCTAGTGTCTAAACTCTTCTCCATGGCTGGACCCCCAAATAATATTCCTTTACATGCTAAGGGGTATCTAGAGAGTGGGATAGGTTTAATAACTACCCTAACCCTAACGCGTACCCTAACTCTAACCCCTACCCTAACCCTAACACGTACCCTAATCCTAACCCGTACCCTAAACCGAGCCCTAACCCTAACACTAACCCTAACCCTAACACTAACCCATACCCTACGCCGTACCCGAACCCCTCCCCGAGCCCGTACCCTAAGCCGTACCCTAAGCCGTACCCTAAGCCTAACCCTAACCCTAGGCTACCCTTTACTGCTTCTGCCTCCAATACATTTCCTAAGCACTAGTGTTTGAAGGAACAGCTTAAAAAGAGAATCCTAATGTGATTTCTTTATAATGGGTGTGTTCCTTATCTTATCCTAGTGTCTAAACTCTTCTCCATGGCTGGACCCCCAAATAATATTCCTTTACGTGCTAAGGGGTATCTAGAGAGTGGGATAGGTTTAATAAATACCCTAACCCTAACGCATACCCTAACCCTAACCCCTATCCTAACCCTAACACGTAACCTAATCCTAACCCGTACCCTAAACCGAGCCCTAACCCTAAAACTAACCCGAACCCTAACCCCTACCCTAACCCTAACACATACCCTAATCTTAACCCATACCCTAAACCGAGCCCTAACCCTAACACTAACCCTAACCCTAACCCATACCCTACGCCGTACCCGAACCCCTCCCCGAACCCGTACCCTAAGCCGTACCCTAAGCCTAACCCTAAGCCTAACCCTAACCCTAGGCTACCCTTGACTGCTTCTGCCTCCAATAGATTTCCTAAGCACTAGTGTTTGAAGGAACAGCTTAAAACGAGAATCCTAATGTGATTTCTTTATAATGGGTGTGTTCCTTATATTATCCTAGTGTCTAAACTCTTCTCCATGGCTGGACCCCCAAATAATATTCCTTTACGTGCTAAGGGGTATCTAGAGAGTGGGATAGGTTTAATAACTACACTAACCCTAACGCGTACTCTAACCCTAACCCCTACCCTAACCCTAACACGTATCCTAATCCTAACCCGTACCCTAAACCGAGCCCTAACCCTAACACTAACCCTAACCCTAACCCTAACCCATACCCTACGCCGTACCCAAACCCCTCCTCGAACCCGTACGCTAAGCCGTACCCTAAGCCTAACCCTAAGCCTAACCCTAAGCCTAGGCTACCCTTGACTGCTTCTGCCTCCAATAGATTTCCTAAGCACTAGTGTTTTAAGGAACAGCTTACAAAGAGAATCCTAATGTGATTAGTTTATAATGGGTGTGTTCCTTATCTTATCCTAGTGTCTAAACTCTTCTCCATGGCTGGACCCCCAAATAATATTCCTTTACGTGCTAAGGGGTATCTAGAGAGTGGGATAGGTTTAATAACTACCCTAACCCTAACGCGTACCCTAACCCTAACCCCTACCCTAACCCTAACACGTACCCTAATCCTAACCCGTACCCTAAACCGAGCCCTAACCCTAACACTAACCCTAACCCTAACCCTAACCCATACCCTACGATGAACCCGAACCCCTCCCCGAACCCGTAACCTAAGCCATACCCTAACCCTAACCCTAAGCCTAACCCTAACCGTAGGCTACCCTGACTGCTTCTGCCTCCAATAGATTTCCTAAGCACTAGTGTTTTAAGGAACAGCTTAAAAAGAGAATCCTAATGGGATTTCTTTATAATGTGTGTGTTCCTTATCTTATCCTAGTGTCTAAACTCTTCTCCATGGCTGGACACCCACATAATATTCCTTTACGTGCTAAGGGGTATCTAGAGAGTGGGATAGGTTTAATAACTACCCCAACCCTAACGCGTACCCTAACTCTAACCCCTACCCTAACCCTAACACGTACCCTAATCCTAACCCGTACCCTAAACCGAGCCCTAACCCTAACACTAACCCTAACCCTAACCCTTACCCATACCCTACGCCCTACCCGAACCCCTCCCCGAACCCGTACCCTCAGCCGTACCCTAAGCCTAACCCTAACCCTAGGCTACCCTTGACTGCTTCTGCCTCCAATAGATTTCCTAAGCACTAGTGTTTTAAGGAACAGCTTAAAAAGAGAATCCTAATGTGATTACTTTATAATGGGTGTGTTCCTTATCTTATCCTAGTGTCTAAACTCTTCTCCATGGCTAGACCCCCAAATAATATTCCTTTACGTGCTAAGGGGTATCTAGAGAGTGGGATAGGTTTAATAACTACCCTAACCCTAACGCGTACCCTAACCCTAACCCCTACCCTAACCCTAACACGTACCCTAATCCTAACCCGTACCCTAAACCGAGCCCTAACCCTAAAACTAACCCTAACCCTAACCCCTACCCTAACCCTAACACATACCCTAATCTTAACCCATACCCTAAACCGAGCCCTAACCCTAACACTAACCCTACCCCTAACCCTAACCCATACCCTACGCCGTACCCGAACCCCTCCCCGAACCCGTACCCTAAGCCGTACCCTAAGCCTAACCCTAAGCCTAACCCTAACCCTAGGCTACCCTTGACTGCTTCTGCCTCCAATAGATTTCCTAAGCACTAGTGTTTGAAGGAACAGCTTAAAACGAGAATCCTAATGTGATTTCTTTATAATGGGTGTGTTCCTTATATTATCCTAGTGTCTAAACTCTTCTCCATGGCTGGACCCCCAAATAATATTCCTTTACGTGCTAAGGGGTATCTAGAGAGTGGGATAGGTTTAATAACTACACTAACCCTAATGCGTACTCTAACCCTAACCCCTACCCTAACCCTAACACGTATCCTAATCCTAACCCGTACCCTAAACCGAGCCCTAACCCTCACACTAACCCTAACCCTAACCCTAACCCTAACCCATACCCTACGCCGTACCCGAACCCCTCCTCGAACCCGTACCCTCAGCCGTACCCTAAGCCTAACCCTAACCCTAGGCTACCCTTGACTGCTTCTGCCTCCAATAGATTTCCTAAGCACTAGTGTTTTAAGGAACAGCTTAAAAAGAGAATCCTAATGTGATTACTTTATAATGGGTGTGTTCCTTATCTTATCCTAGTGTCTAAACTCTTCTCCATGGCTGGACCCCCAAATAATATTCCTTTACGTGCTAAGGGGTATCTAGAGAGTGGGATAGGTTTAATAACTACCCTAACCCTAACGCGTACCCTAACCCTAACCCCTACCCTAACCCTAACACGTACCCTAATCCTAACCCGTACCCTAAACCGAGCCCTAACCCTAACACTAACCCTAACCCTAACCCTAACCCATACCCTACGATGAACCCGAACCCCTCCCCGAACCCGTAACCTAAGCCATACCCCAACCCTAACCCTAAGCCTATCCCTAACCCTAGGCTACCCTTGACTGCTTCTGCCTCCAATAGATTTCCTAAGCACTATTGTTTTAAGGAACAGCTTAAAAAGAGAATCCTAAGGTGATTTCTTTATAATGGGTGTGTTCCTTATCTTATCCTAGTGTCTAAACTCTTCTCCATGGCTGGACCCCCAAATAATATTCCTTTACGTGCTAAGGGTTATCTAGAGAGTGGGATAGGTTTAATAACTACCCTAACGCTAACGCATACCCTAACCCTAACCCCTATCCTAACCCTAACACGTACCCTAATCCTAACCCGTACCCTAAACCGAGCCCTAACCCTAAAACTAACCCTAACCCTAACCCCTACCCTAACCCTAACACATACCCTAATCTTAACCCATACCCTAAACCGATCCCTAACCCTAACACTAACCCTAGCCCTAACCCTAACCCATACCCTACGCCGTACGCGAACCCCTCCCCGAACCCGTACCCTAAGCCGTACCCTAAGCCGTACCCTAAGCCTAACCCTAACCCTAGGCTACCCTTGACTGCTTCTGCCTCCAATAGATTTCCTAAGCACTAGTGTTTGAAGGAACAGCTTAAAACGAGAATCCTAATGTGATTTCTTTATAATGGGTGTGTTCCTTATATTATCCTAGTGTCTAAACTCTTCTCCATGGCTGGACCCCCAAATAATATTCCTTTACGTGCTAAGGGGTATCTAGAGAGTGGGATAGGTTTAATAACTACACTAACCCTAATGCGTACTCTAACCCTAACCCCTACCCTAACCCTAACACGTATCCTAATCCTAACCCGTACCCTAAACCGAGCCCTAACTCTCACACTAACCCTAACCCTAACCCTAACCCATACCCTACGCCGTACCCGAACCCCTCCTCGAACCCGTACCCTAAGCCGTACCCTAAGCCTAACCCTAAGCCTAACCCTAACCCTAGGCTACCCTTGACTGCTTCTGCCTCCAATACATTTCCTAAGCACTAGTGTTTGAAGGAACAGCTTAAAAAGAGAATCCTAATGTGATTACTTTATAATGGGTGTGTTCCTTATCTTATCCTAGTGTCTAAACTCTTCTCCATGGCTGGACCCCCAAATAATATTCCTTTATGTGCTAAGGGGTATCTAGAGAGTGGGATAGGTTTAATAACTACCCCAACCCTAACGCGTACCCTAACCCTAACCCCTACCCTAACCCTAACACGTACCCTAATCCTAACCCGTACCCTAAACCGAGCCCTAACCCTAAAACTAACCCGAACCCTAACCCCTACCCTAACCCTAACACATACCCTAATCTTAACCCATACCCTAAACCGAGCCCTAACCCTAACACTAATCCTAACCCTAACCCATACCCTACGCCGTACCCGAACCCCTCCCCGAACCCGTACCCTAAGCCGTACCCTAAGCCTAACCCTAAGCCTAACCCTAACCCTAGGCTACCCTTGACTGCTTCTGCCTCCAATAGATTTCCTAAGCACTAGTGTTTGAAGGAACAGCTTAAAACGAGAATCCTAATGTGATTTCTTTATAATGGGTGTGTTCCTTATATTATCCTAGTGTCTAAACTCTTCTCCATGGCTGGACCCCCAAATAATATTCCTTTACGTGCTAAGGGGTATCTAGAGAGTGGGATAGGTTTAATAACTACCCTAACCCTAACGCGTACCCTAACGCTAACCCCTACCCTAACCCTAACACGTACCCTAATCCTAACCCGTACCCTAAACCGAGCCCTAACCCTAACACTAACCCTAACCCTAACCCTAACCCATACCCTACGCCGTAACCGAACCCCTCCCCGAACCCGTACCCTAAGCCGTACCCTAAGCCTAACCCTAAGCCTAACCCTAACCCTAGGCTACCCTTTACTGCTTCTGCCTCCAATACATTTCCTAAGCACTAGTGTTTTAAGGAACAGCTTAAAAAGAGAATCCTAATGGGATTTCTTTATAATGGGTGTGTTCCTTATCTTATCCTAGTGTCTAAACTCTTCTCCATGGCTGGACCCCCAAATAATATTCCTTTACATGCTAAGGGGTATCTAGAGAGTGGGATAGGTTTAATAACTACCCTAACCCTAACGCGTACCCTAACTCTAACCCCTACCCTAACCCTAACACGTACCCTAATCCTAACCCGTACCCTAAACCGAGCCCTAACCCTAACACTAACCCTAACCCTAACACTAACCCATACCCTACGCCGTACCCGAACCCCTCCCCGAGCCCGTACCCTAAGCCGTACCCTAAGCCGTACCCTAAGCCTAACCCTAACCCTAGGCTACCCTTTACTGCTTCTGCCTCCAATACATTTCCTAAGCACTAGTGTTTGAAGGAACAGCTTAAAAAGAGAATCCTAATGTGATTTCTTTATAATGGGTGTGTTCCTTATCTTATCCTAGTGTCTAAACTCTTCTCCATGGCTGGACCCCCAAATAATATTCCTTTACGTGCTAAGGGGTATCTAGAGAGTGGGATAGGTTTAATAAATACCCTAACCCTAACGCATACCCTAACCCTAACCCCTATCCTAACCCTAACACGTAACCTAATCCTAACCCGTACCCTAAACCGAGCCCTAACCCTAAAACTAACCCGAACCCTAACCCCTACCCTAACCCTAACACATACCCTAATCTTAACCCATACCCTAAACCGAGCCCTAACCCTAACACTAACCCTAACCCTAACCCATACCCTACGCCGTACCCGAACCCCTCCCCGAACCCGTACCCTAAGCCGTACCCTAAGCCTAACCCTAAGCCTAACCCTAACCCTAGGCTACCCTTGACTGCTTCTGCCTCCAATAGATTTCCTAAGCACTAGTGTTTGAAGGAACAGCTTAAAACGAGAATCCTAATGTGATTTCTTTATAATGGGTGTGTTCCTTATATTATCCTAGTGTCTAAACTCTTCTCCATGGCTGGACCCCCAAATAATATTCCTTTACGTGCTAAGGGGTATCTAGAGAGTGGGATAGGTTTAATAACTACCCTAACCCTAACGCGTACCCTAACGCTAACCCCTACCCTAACCCTAACACGTACCCTAATCCTAACCCGTACCCTAAACCGAGCCCTAACCCTAACACTAACCCTAACCCTAACCCTAACCCATACCCTACGCCGTAACCGAACCCCTCCCCGAACCCGTACCCTAAGCCGTACCCTAAGCCTAACCCTAAGCCTAACCCTAACCCTAGGCTACCCTTTACTGCTTCTGCCTCCAATACATTTCCTAAGCACTAGTGTTTTAAGGAACAGCTTAAAAAGAGAATCCTAATGGGATTTCTTTATAATGGGTGTGTTCCTTATCTTATCCTAGTGTCTAAACTCTTCTCCATGGCTGGACCCCCAAATAATATTCCTTTACATGCTAAGGGGTATCTAGAGAGTGGGATAGGTTTAATAACTACCCTAACCCTAACGCGTACCCTAACTCTAACCCCTACCCTAACCCTAACACGTACCCTAATCCTAACCCGTACCCTAAACCGAGCCCTAACCCTAACACTAACCCTAACCCTAACACTAACCCATACCCTACGCCGTACCCGAACCCCTCCCCGAGCCCGTACCCTAAGCCGTACCCTAAGCCGTACCCTAAGCCTAACCCTAACCCTAGGCTACCCTTTACTGCTTCTGCCTCCAATACATTTCCTAAGCACTAGTGTTTGAAGGAACAGCTTAAAAAGAGAATCCTAATGTGATTTCTTTATAATGGGTGTGTTCCTTATCTTATCCTAGTGTCTAAACTCTTCTCCATGGCTGGACCCCCAAATAATATTCCTTTACGTGCTAAGGGGTATCTAGAGAGTGGGATAGGTTTAATAAATACCCTAACCCTAACGCATACCCTAACCCTAACCCCTATCCTAACCCTAACACGTAACCTAATCCTAACCCGTACCCTAAACCGAGCCCTAACCCTAAAACTAACCCGAACCCTAACCCCTACCCTAACCCTAACACATACCCTAATCTTAACCCATACCCTAAACCGAGCCCTAACCCTAACACTAACCCTAACCCTAACCCATACCCTACGCCGTACCCGAACCCCTCCCCGAACCCGTACCCTAAGCCGTACCCTAAGCCTAACCCTAAGCCTAACCCTAACCCTAGGCTACCCTTGACTGCTTCTGCCTCCAATAGATTTCCTAAGCACTAGTGTTTGAAGGAACAGCTTAAAACGAGAATCCTAATGTGATTTCTTTATAATGGGTGTGTTCCTTATATTATCCTAGTGTCTAAACTCTTCTCCATGGCTGGACCCCCAAATAATATTCCTTTACGTGCTAAGGGGTATCTAGAGAGTGGGATAGGTTTAATAACTACACTAACCCTAACGCGTACTCTAACCCTAACCCCTACCCTAACCCTAACACGTATCCTAATCCTAACCCGTACCCTAAACCGAGCCCTAACCCTAACACTAACCCTAACCCTAACCCTAACCCATACCCTACGCCGTACCCAAACCCCTCCTCGAACCCGTACGCTAAGCCGTACCCTAAGCCTAACCCTAAGCCTAACCCTAAGCCTAGGCTACCCTTGACTGCTTCTGCCTCCAATAGATTTCCTAAGCACTAGTGTTTTAAGGAACAGCTTACAAAGAGAATCCTAATGTGATTAGTTTATAATGGGTGTGTTCCTTATCTTATCCTAGTGTCTAAACTCTTCTCCATGGCTGGACCCCCAAATAATATTCCTTTACGTGCTAAGGGGTATCTAGAGAGTGGGATAGGTTTAATAACTACCCTAACCCTAACGCGTACCCTAACCCTAACCCCTACCCTAACCCTAACACGTACCCTAATCCTAACCCGTACCCTAAACCGAGCCCTAACCCTAACACTAACCCTAACCCTAACCCTAACCCATACCCTACGATGAACCCGAACCCCTCCCCGAACCCGTAACCTAAGCCATACCCTAACCCTAACCCTAAGCCTAACCCTAACCGTAGGCTACCCTGACTGCTTCTGCCTCCAATAGATTTCCTAAGCACTAGTGTTTTAAGGAACAGCTTAAAAAGAGAATCCTAATGGGATTTCTTTATAATGTGTGTGTTCCTTATCTTATCCTAGTGTCTAAACTCTTCTCCATGGCTGGACACCCACATAATATTCCTTTACGTGCTAAGGGGTATCTAGAGAGTGGGATAGGTTTAATAACTACCCCAACCCTAACGCGTACCCTAACTCTAACCCCTACCCTAACCCTAACACGTACCCTAATCCTAACCCGTACCCTAAACCGAGCCCTAACCCTAACACTAACCCTAACCCTAACCCTTACCCATACCCTACGCCCTACCCGAACCCCTCCCCGAACCCGTACCCTCAGCCGTACCCTAAGCCTAACCCTAACCCTAGGCTACCCTTGACTGCTTCTGCCTCCAATAGATTTCCTAAGCACTAGTGTTTTAAGGAACAGCTTAAAAAGAGAATCCTAATGTGATTACTTTATAATGGGTGTGTTCCTTATCTTATCCTAGTGTCTAAACTCTTCTCCATGGCTAGACCCCCAAATAATATTCCTTTACGTGCTAAGGGGTATCTAGAGAGTGGGATAGGTTTAATAACTACCCTAACCCTAACGCGTACCCTAACCCTAACCCCTACCCTAACCCTAACACGTACCCTAATCCTAACCCGTACCCTAAACCGAGCCCTAACCCTAAAACTAACCCTAACCCTAACCCCTACCCTAACCCTAACACATACCCTAATCTTAACCCATACCCTAAACCGAGCCCTAACCCTAACACTAACCCTACCCCTAACCCTAACCCATACCCTACGCCGTACCCGAACCCCTCCCCGAACCCGTACCCTAAGCCGTACCCTAAGCCTAACCCTAAGCCTAACCCTAACCCTAGGCTACCCTTGACTGCTTCTGCCTCCAATAGATTTCCTAAGCACTAGTGTTTGAAGGAACAGCTTAAAACGAGAATCCTAATGTGATTTCTTTATAATGGGTGTGTTCCTTATATTATCCTAGTGTCTAAACTCTTCTCCATGGCTGGACCCCCAAATAATATTCCTTTACGTGCTAAGGGGTATCTAGAGAGTGGGATAGGTTTAATAACTACACTAACCCTAATGCGTACTCTAACCCTAACCCCTACCCTAACCCTAACACGTATCCTAATCCTAACCCGTACCCTAAACCGAGCCCTAACCCTCACACTAACCCTAACCCTAACCCTAACCCTAACCCATACCCTACGCCGTACCCGAACCCCTCCTCGAACCCGTACCCTCAGCCGTACCCTAAGCCTAACCCTAACCCTAGGCTACCCTTGACTGCTTCTGCCTCCAATAGATTTCCTAAGCACTAGTGTTTTAAGGAACAGCTTAAAAAGAGAATCCTAATGTGATTACTTTATAATGGGTGTGTTCCTTATCTTATCCTAGTGTCTAAACTCTTCTCCATGGCTGGACCCCCAAATAATATTCCTTTACGTGCTAAGGGGTATCTAGAGAGTGGGATAGGTTTAATAACTACCCTAACCCTAACGCGTACCCTAACCCTAACCCCTACCCTAACCCTAACACGTACCCTAATCCTAACCCGTACCCTAAACCGAGCCCTAACCCTAACACTAACCCTAACCCTAACCCTAACCCATACCCTACGATGAACCCGAACCCCTCCCCGAACCCGTAACCTAAGCCATACCCCAACCCTAACCCTAAGCCTATCCCTAACCCTAGGCTACCCTTGACTGCTTCTGCCTCCAATAGATTTCCTAAGCACTATTGTTTTAAGGAACAGCTTAAAAAGAGAATCCTAAGGTGATTTCTTTATAATGGGTGTGTTCCTTATCTTATCCTAGTGTCTAAACTCTTCTCCATGGCTGGACCCCCAAATAATATTCCTTTACGTGCTAAGGGGTATCTAGAGAGTGGGATAGGTTTAATAACTACCCTAACGCTAACGCATACCCTAACCCTAACCCCTATCCTAACCCTAACACGTACCCTAATCCTAACCCGTACCCTAAACCGAGCCCTAACCCTAAAACTAACCCTAACCCTAACCCCTACCCTAACCCTAACACATACCCTAATCTTAACCCATACCCTAAACCGATCCCTAACCCTAACACTAACCCTAGCCCTAACCCTAACCCATACCCTACGCCGTACGCGAACCCCTCCCCGAACCCGTACCCTAAGCCGTACCCTAAGCCGTACCCTAAGCCTAACCCTAACCCTAGGCTACCCTTGACTGCTTCTGCCTCCAATAGATTTCCTAAGCACTAGTGTTTGAAGGAACAGCTTAAAACGAGAATCCTAATGTGATTTCTTTATAATGGGTGTGTTCCTTATATTATCCTAGTGTCTAAACTCTTCTCCATGGCTGGACCCCCAAATAATATTCCTTTACGTGCTAAGGGGTATCTAGAGAGTGGGATAGGTTTAATAACTACACTAACCCTAATGCGTACTCTAACCCTAACCCCTACCCTAACCCTAACACGTATCCTAATCCTAACCCGTACCCTAAACCGAGCCCTAACTCTCACACTAACCCTAACCCTAACCCTAACCCATACCCTACGCCGTACCCGAACCCCTCCTCGAACCCGTACCCTAAGCCGTACCCTAAGCCTAACCCTAAGCCTAACCCTAACCCTAGGCTACCCTTGACTGCTTCTGCCTCCAATACATTTCCTAAGCACTAGTGTTTGAAGGAACAGCTTAAAAAGAGAATCCTAATGTGATTACTTTATAATGGGTGTGTTCCTTATCTTATCCTAGTGTCTAAACTCTTCTCCATGGCTGGACCCCCAAATAATATTCCTTTATGTGCTAAGGGGTATCTAGAGAGTGGGATAGGTTTAATAACTACCCCAACCCTAACGCGTACCCTAACCCTAACCCCTACCCTAACCCTAACACGTACCCTAATCCTAACCCGTACCCTAAACCGAGCCCTAACCCTAAAACTAACCCGAACCCTAACCCCTACCCTAACCCTAACACATACCCTAATCTTAACCCATACCCTAAACCGAGCCCTAACCCTAACACTAATCCTAACCCTAACCCATACCCTACGCCGTACCCGAACCCCTCCCCGAACCCGTACCCTAAGCCGTACCCTAAGCCTAACCCTAAGCCTAACCCTAACCCTAGGCTACCCTTGACTGCTTCTGCCTCCAATAGATTTCCTAAGCACTAGTGTTTGAAGGAACAGCTTAAAACGAGAATCCTAATGTGATTTCTTTATAATGGGTGTGTTCCTTATATTATCCTAGTGTCTAAACTCTTCTCCATGGCTGGACCCCCAAATAATATTCCTTTACGTGCTAAGGGGTATCTAGAGAGTGGGATAGGTTTAATAACTACCCTAACCCTAACGCGTACCCTAACGCTAACCCCTACCCTAACCCTAACACGTACCCTAATCCTAACCCGTACCCTAAACCGAGCCCTAACCCTAACACTAACCCTAACCCTAACCCTAACCCATACCCTACGCCGTAACCGAACCCCTCCCCGAACCCGTACCCTAAGCCGTACCCTAAGCCTAACCCTAAGCCTAACCCTAACCCTAGGCTACCCTTTACTGCTTCTGCCTCCAATACATTTCCTAAGCACTAGTGTTTTAAGGAACAGCTTAAAAAGAGAATCCTAATGGGATTTCTTTATAATGGGTGTGTTCCTTATCTTATCCTAGTGTCTAAACTCTTCTCCATGGCTGGACCCCCAAATAATATTCCTTTACATGCTAAGGGGTATCTAGAGAGTGGGATAGGTTTAATAACTACCCTAACCCTAACGCGTACCCTAACTCTAACCCCTACCCTAACCCTAACACGTACCCTAATCCTAACCCGTACCCTAAACCGAGCCCTAACCCTAACACTAACCCTAACCCTAACACTAACCCATACCCTACGCCGTACCCGAACCCCTCCCCGAGCCCGTACCCTAAGCCGTACCCTAAGCCGTACCCTAAGCCTAACCCTAACCCTAGGCTACCCTTTACTGCTTCTGCCTCCAATACATTTCCTAAGCACTAGTGTTTGAAGGAACAGCTTAAAAAGAGAATCCTAATGTGATTTCTTTATAATGGGTGTGTTCCTTATCTTATCCTAGTGTCTAAACTCTTCTCCATGGCTGGACCCCCAAATAATATTCCTTTACGTGCTAAGGGGTATCTAGAGAGTGGGATAGGTTTAATAAATACCCTAACCCTAACGCATACCCTAACCCTAACCCCTATCCTAACCCTAACACGTAACCTAATCCTAACCCGTACCCTAAACCGAGCCCTAACCCTAAAACTAACCCGAACCCTAACCCCTACCCTAACCCTAACACATACCCTAATCTTAACCCATACCCTAAACCGAGCCCTAACCCTAACACTAACCCTAACCCTAACCCATACCCTACGCCGTACCCGAACCCCTCCCCGAACCCGTACCCTAAGCCGTACCCTAAGCCTAACCCTAAGCCTAACCCTAACCCTAGGCTACCCTTGACTGCTTCTGCCTCCAATAGATTTCCTAAGCACTAGTGTTTGAAGGAACAGCTTAAAACGAGAATCCTAATGTGATTTCTTTATAATGGGTGTGTTCCTTATATTATCCTAGTGTCTAAACTCTTCTCCATGGCTGGACCCCCAAATAATATTCCTTTACGTGCTAAGGGGTATCTAGAGAGTGGGATAGGTTTAATAACTACACTAACCCTAACGCGTACTCTAACCCTAACCCCTACCCTAACCCTAACACGTATCCTAATCCTAACCCGTACCCTAAACCGAGCCCTAACCCTAACACTAACCCTAACCCTAACCCTAACCCATACCCTACGCCGTACCCAAACCCCTCCTCGAACCCGTACGCTAAGCCGTACCCTAAGCCTAACCCTAAGCCTAACCCTAAGCCTAGGCTACCCTTGACTGCTTCTGCCTCCAATAGATTTCCTAAGCACTAGTGTTTTAAGGAACAGCTTACAAAGAGAATCCTAATGTGATTAGTTTATAATGGGTGTGTTCCTTATCTTATCCTAGTGTCTAAACTCTTCTCCATGGCTGGACCCCCAAATAATATTCCTTTACGTGCTAAGGGGTATCTAGAGAGTGGGATAGGTTTAATAACTACCCTAACCCTAACGCGTACCCTAACCCTAACCCCTACCCTAACCCTAACACGTACCCTAATCCTAACCCGTACCCTAAACCGAGCCCTAACCCTAACACTAACCCTAACCCTAACCCTAACCCATACCCTACGATGAACCCGAACCCCTCCCCGAACCCGTAACCTAAGCCATACCCTAACCCTAACCCTAAGCCTAACCCTAACCGTAGGCTACCCTTGACTGCTTCTGCCTCCAATAGATTTCCTAAGCACTAGTGTTTTAAGGAACAGCTTAAAAAGAGAATCCTAATGGGATTTCTTTATAATGTGTGTGTTCCTTATCTTATCCTAGTGTCTAAACTCTTCTCCATGGCTGGACACCCACATAATATTCCTTTACGTGCTAAGGGGTATCTAGAGAGTGGGATAGGTTTAATAACTACCCTAACCCTAACGCGTACCCTAACCCTAACCCCTACCCTAACCCTAACACGTACCCTAATCCTAACCCGTACCCTAAACCGAGCCCTAACCCTAACACTAACCCTAACCCTAACCCTAACCCATACCCTACGCCGTACCCGAACCCCTCCCCGAACCCGTACCCTCAGCCGTACCCTAAGCCTAACCCTAACCCTAGGCTACCCTTGACTGCTTCTGCCTCCAATAGATTTCCTAAGCACTAGTGTTTTAAGGAACAGCTTAAAAAGAGAATCCTAATGTGATTACTTTATAATGGGTGTGTTCCTTATCTTATCCTAGTGTCTAAACTCTTCTCCATGGCTAGACCCCCAAATAATATTCCTTTACGTGCTAAGGGGTATCTAGAGAGTGGGATAGGTTTAATAACTACCCTAACCCTAACGCGTACCCTAACCCTAACCCCTACCCTAACCCTAACACGTACCCTAATCCTAACCCGTACCCTAAACCGAGCCCTAACCCTAAAACTAACCCTAACCCTAACCCCTACCCTAACCCTAACACATACCCTAATCTTAACCCATACCCTAAACCGAGCCCTAACCCTAACACTAACCCTACCCCTAACCCTAACCCATACCCTACGCCGTACCCGAACCCCTCCCCGAACCCGTACCCTAAGCCGTACCCTAAGCCTAACCCTAAGCCTAACCCTAACCCTAGGCTACCCTTGACTGCTTCTGCCTCCAATAGATTTCCTAAGCACTAGTGTTTGAAGGAACAGCTTAAAACGAGAATCCTAATGTGATTTCTTTATAATGGGTGTGTTCCTTATATTATCCTAGTGTCTAAACTCTTCTCCATGGCTGGACCCCCAAATAATATTCCTTTACGTGCTAAGGGGTATCTAGAGAGTGGGATAGGTTTAATAACTACACTAACCCTAATGCGTACTCTAACCCTAACCCCTACCCTAACCCTAACACGTATCCTAATCCTAACCCGTACCCTAAACCGAGCCCTAACCCTAACACTAACCCTAACCCTAACCCTAACCCATACCCTACGATGAACCCGAACCCCTCCCCGAACCCGTAACCTAAGCCATACCCCAACCCTAACCCTAAGCCTATCCCTAACCCTAGGCTACCCTTGACTGCTTCTGCCTCCAATAGATTTCCTAAGCACTATTGTTTTAAGGAACAGCTTAAAAAGAGAATCCTAAGGTGATTTCTTTATAATGGGTGTGTTCCTTATCTTATCCTAGTGTCTAAACTCTTCTCCATGGCTGGACCCCCAAATAATATTCCTTTACGTGCTAAGGGGTATCTAGAGAGTGGGATAGGTTTAATAACTACCCTAACGCTAACGCATACCTAACCCTAACCCCTATCCTAACCCTAACACGTACCCTAATCCTAACCCGTACCCTAAACCGAGCCCTAACCCTAAAACTAACCCTAACCCTAACCCCTACCCTAACCCTAACACATACCCTAATCTTAACCCATACCCTAAACCGAGCCCTAACCCTAACACTAACCCTAACCCTAACCCATACCCTACGCCCTACCCGAACCCCTCCCCGAACCCGTACCCTAAGCTGTACCCTAAGCCTAACCCTAAGGATAACCCTAACCCTAGGCTACCCTTGACTGCTTCTGCCTCCAATAGATTTCCTAAGCACTAGTGTTTGAAGGAACAGCTTAAAACGAGAATCCTAATGTGATTTCTTTATAATGGGTGTGTTCCTTATATTATCCTAGTGTCTAAACTCTCCTCCATGGCTGGACCCCCAAATAATATTCCTTTACGTGCTAAGGGGTATCTAGAGAGTGGGATAGGTTTAATAACTACCCTAACCCTAACGCGTACCCTAACTCTAACCCCTACCCTAACCCTAACACGTACCCTAATCCTAACCCGTACCCTAAACCGAGCCCTAACCCTAACACTAACCCTAACCCTAACCCTAACCCATACCCTACGCCGTACCCGAACCCCTCCCCCAACCCGTACCCTAAGCCGTACCCTAAGCCGTACCCTAAGCCTAACCCTAACCCTAGGCTACCCTTTACTGCTTCTGCCTCCAATACATTTCCTAAGCACTAGTGTTTTAAGGAACAGCTTAAAAAGAGAATCCTAATGTGATTTCTTTATAATGGGTGTGTTCCTTATCTTATCCTAGTGTCTAAACTCTTCTCCATGGCTGGACCCCCAAATAATATTCCTTTACGTGCTAAGGGGTATCTAAGGAGTGGGATAGGTTTAATAACTACCGTAACCCTAACGCATACCCTAACCCTAACCCCTATCCTAACCCTAACACGTACCCTAATCCTAAACCGTACCCTAAACCGAGCCCTAACCCTAAAACTAACCCGAACCCTAACCCCTACCCTAACCCTAACACATACCCTAATCTTAACCCATACCCTAAACCGAGCCCTAACCCTAACACTAACCCTAACCCTAACCCATACCCTACGCCGTACCCGAACCCCTCCCCGAACCCGTACCCTAAGCCGTACCCTAAGCCTAACCCTAAGCCTAACCCTAACCCTAGGCTACCCTTGACTGCTTCTGCCTCCAATAGATTTCCTAAGCACTAGTGTTTGAAGGAACAGCTTACAAAGAGAATCCTAATGTGATTAGTTTATAATGGGTGTGTTCCTTATCTTATCCTAGTGTCTAAACTCTTCTCCATGGCTGGACCCCCAAATAATATTCCTTTACGTGCTAAGGGGTATCTAGAGAGTGGGATAGGTTTAATAACTACCCTAACCCTAACGCGTACCCTAACCCTAACCCCTACCCTAACCCTAACACGTACCCTAATCCTAACCCGTACCGTAAACCGAGCCCTAACCCTAACACTAACCCTAACCCTAACCCTAACCCATACCCTACGATGAACCCGAACCCCTCCCCGAACCCGTAACCTAAGCCATACCCTAACCCTAACCCTAAGCCTAACCCTAACCCTAGGCTACCCTTGACTGCTTCTGCCTCCAATAGATTTCCTAAGCACTATTGTTTTAAGGAACAGCTTAAAAAGAGAATCCTAAGGTGATTTCTTTATAATGGGTGTGTTCCTTATCTTATCCTAGTGTCTAAACTCTTCTCCATGCTTGGACCCCCAAATAATATTCCTTTACGTTCTAAGGGGTATCTAGAGAGTGGGATAGGTTTAATAACTACCCTAACCCTAACGCGTACCCTAACACTAAACCCTACCCTAACGCTAACGCGTACCCTAATCCTAACCCATACCCTAAACCGAGCCCTAACCCTAACAATAACCCTAACCCTAACCTTAACCTATACCCTACGCCGTACACAAACCCCTCCCCGAACCCGTAACCTAAGCCGTACCCTAAGCCTAACCCTAAGCCTCACCCTAACCCTAGGCTACCCTTGACTGCTTCTGCCTCCAATAGATTTCCTAAGCACTATTGTTTTAAGGAATGGCTTAAAAAGAGAATCCTAATGTGATTTCTTTATAATGGGTGTGTTCCTTATCTTATCCTAGTGTCTAAACTCTTCTCCATGGCTGGACCCCCAAATAATATTCCTTTACGTGCTAAGGGGTATCTAGAGAGTGGGATAGGTTTAATAACTACCCTAACCCTAACGCGTACCCTAACTCTAACCCCTACCCTAACCCTAACACGTACCCTAATCCTAACCCGTACCCTAAACCGAGCCCTAACCCTAACACTAACCCTAACCCTAACCCTAACCCATACCCTACGCCGTACCCGAACCCCTCCCCGAACCCGTACCCTCAGCCGTACCCTAAGCCTAACCCTAACCCTAGGCTACCCTTGACTGCTTCTGCCTCCAATAGATTTCCTAAGCACTAGTGTTTTAAGGAACAGCTTAAAAAGAGAATCCTAATGTGATTACTTTATAATGGGTGTGTTCCTTATCTTATCCTAGTGTCTAAACTCTTCTCCATGGCTGGACCCCCAAATAATATTCCTTTACGTGCTAAGGGGTATCTAGAGAGTGGGATAGGTTTAATAACTACCCTAACCCTAACGCGTACCCTAACCCTAACCCCTACCCTAACCCTAACACGTACCCTAATCCTAACCCGTACCCTAAACCGAGCCCTAACCCTAACACTAACCCTAACCCTAACCCTAACCCATACCCTACGATGAACCCGAACCCCTCCCCGAACCCGTAACCTAAGCCATACCCTAACCCTAACCCTAAGCCTAACCCTAACCCTAGGCTACCCTTGACTGCTTCTGCCTCCAATAGATTTCCTAAGCACTATTGTTTTAAGGAACAGCTTAAAAAGAGAATCCTAAGGTGATTTCTTTATAATGGGTGTGTTCCTTTTCTTATCCTAGTGTCTAAACTCTTCTCCATGGTTGGACCCCCAAATAATATTCCTTTACGTGCTAAGGGGTATCTAGAGAGTGGGATAGGTTTAATAACTCCCCTAACCCTAATGCGTGCCCTAACCCTAAACCCTACCCTAACCCTAACACGTACCCTAATCCTAACCCGTACCCTAAACCGAGCCCTAACCCTAAAACTAACCCTAACCCAAACCCCTACCCTAACCCTAACACATACCCTAATCTTAACCCATACCCTAAACCGATCCCTAACCCTAACACTAACCCTAGCCCTAACCCTAACCCATACCCTACGCCGTACGCGAACCCCTCCCCGAACCCGTACCCTAAGCCGTACCCTAAGCCGTACCCTAAGCCTAACCCTAACCCTAGGCTACCCTTGACTGCTTCTGCCTCCAATAGATTTCCTAAGCACTAGTGTTTGAAGGAACAGCTTAAAACGAGAATCCTAATGTGATTTCTTTATAATGGGTGTGTTCCTTATATTATCCTAGTGTCTAAACTCTTCTCCATGGCTGGACCCCCAAATAATATTCCTTTACGTGCTAAGGGGTATCTAGAGAGTGGGATAGGTTTAATAACTACACTAACCCTAATGCGTACTCTAACCCTAACCCCTACCCTAACCCTAACACGTATCCTAATCCTAACCCGTACCCTAAACCGAGCCCTAACCCTCACACTAACCCTAACCCTAACCCTAACCCATACCCTACGCCGTACCCGAACCCCTCCTCGAACCCGTACCCTAAGCCGTACCCTAAGCCTAACCCTAAGCTTAACCCTAACCCTAGGCTACCCTTGACTGCTTCTGCCTCCAATAGATTTCCTAAGCACTAGTGTTTTAAGGAACAGCTTAAAAAGAGAATCCTAATGTGATTACTTTATAATGGGTGTGTTCCTTATCTTATCCTAGTGTCTAAACTCTTCTCCATGGCTGGACCCCCAAATAATATTCCTTTATGTGCTAAGGGGTATCTAGAGAGTGGGATAGGTTTAATAACTACCCCAACCCTAACGCGTACCCTAACCCTAACCCCTACCCTAACCCTAACACGTACCCTAATCCTAACCCGTACCCTAAACCGAGCCCTAACCCTAACACTAACCCTAACCCTAACCCTAACCCATACCCTACGATGAACCCGAACCCCTCCCCGAACCCGTAACCTAAGCCATACCCTAACCCTAACCCTAAGCCTAACCCTAACCCTAGGCTACCCTTGACTGCTTCTGCCTCCAATAGATTTCCTAAGCACTATTGTTTTAAGGAACAGCTTAAAAAGAGAATCCTAAGGTGATTTCTTTATAATGGGTGTGTTCCTTTTCTTATCCTAGTGTCTAAACTCTTCTCCATGGTTGGACCCCCAAATAATATTCCTTTACGTGCTAAGGGGTATCTAGAGAGTGGGATAGGTTTAATAACTCCCCTAACCCTAATGCGTGCCCTAACCCTAAACCCTACCCTAACCCTAACACGTACCCTAATCCTAACCCATACCCTAAACCGAGCCCTAACCCTAACAATAACCCTAACCCTAACCCTAACCCATACCCTACGCCGTACCCGAACCCCTCCCCGAACCCGTACCCTAAGCCGTACCCTAAGCCTAACCCTTAGCCTAACCCTAACCCTAGGCTACCCTTTACTGCTTCTGCCTCCAATACATTTCCTAAGCACTAGTGTTTTAAGGAACAGCTTAAAAAGAGAATCCTAATGTGATTTCTTTATAATGGGTGTGTTCCTTATCTTATCCTAGTGTCTAAACTCTTCTCCATGGCTGGACCCCCAAATAATATTCCTTTACGTGCTAAGGGGTATCTAGAGAGTGGGATAGGTTTAATAACTACCCTAACCCTAACGCGTACCCTAACTCTAACCCCTACCCTAACCCTAACACGTACCCTAATCCTAACCCGTACCCTAAACGGAGCCCTAACCCTAACATTAACCCTAACCCTAACCCTAACCCATACCCTACGCCGTACCCGAACCCCTCCCCCAACCCGTACCCTAAGCCGTACCCTAAGCCGTACCCTAAGCCTAACCCTAACCCTAGGCTACCCTTTACTGCTTCTGCCTCCAATACATTTCCTAAGCACTAGTGTTTTAAGGAACAGCTTAAAAAGAGAATCCTAATGTGATTTCTTTATAATGGGTGTGTTCCTTATCTTATCCTAGTGTCTAAACTCTTCTCCATGGCTGGACCCCCAAATAATATTCCTTTACGTGCTAAGGGGTATCTAAGGAGTGGGATAGGTTTAATAACTACCCTAACCCTAACGCATACCCTAACCCTAACCCCTATCCTAACCCTAACACGTACCCTAATCCTAAACCGTACCCTAAACCGAGCCCTAACCCTAAAACTAACCCGAACCCTAACCCCTACCCTAACCCTAACACATACCCTAATCTTAACCCATACCCTAAACCGAGCCCTAACCCTAACACTAACCCTAACCCTAACCCATACCCTACGCCGTACCCGAACCCCTCCCCGAACCCGTACCCTAAGCCGTACCCTAAGCCTAACCCTAAGCCTAACCCTAACCCTAGGCTACCCTTGACTGCTTCTGCCTCCAATACATTTCCTAAGCACTAGTGTTTGAAGGAACAGCTTAAAACGAGAATCCTAATGTGATTTCTTTATAATGGGTGTGTTCCTTATATTATCCTAGTGTCTAAACTCTTCTCCATGGCTGGACCCCCAAATAATATTCCTTTACGTGCTAAGGGGTATCTAGAGAGTGGGATAGGTTTAATAACTACACTAACCCTAACGCGTACTCTAACCCTAACCCCTACCCTAACCCTAACACGTATCCTAATCCTAACCCGTACCCTAAACCGAGCCCTAACCCTAACACTAACCCTAACCCTAACCCTAACCCATACCCTACGCCGTACCCAAACCCCTCCTCGAACCCGTACGCTAAGCCGTACCCTAAGCCTAACCCTAAGCCTAACCCTAAGCCTAGGCTACCCTTGACTGCTTCTGCCTCCAATAGATTTCCTAAGCACTAGTGTTTTAAGGAACAGCTTACAAAGAGAATCCTAATGTGATTAGTTTATAATGGGTGTGTTCCTTATCTTATCCTAGTGTCTAAACTCTTCTCCATGGCTGGACCCCCAAATAATATTCCTTTACGTGCTAAGGGGTATCTAGAGAGTGGGATAGGTTTAATAACTACCCTAACCCTAACGCGTACCCTAACCCTAACCCCTACCCTAACCCTAACACGTACCCTAATCCTAACCCGTACCCTAAACCGAGCCCTAACCCTAACACTAACCCTAACCCTAACCCTAACCCATACCCTACGATGAACCCGAACCCCTCCCCGAACCCGTAACCTAAGCCATACCCTAACCCTAACCCTAAGCCTAACCCTAACCGTAGGCTACCCTTGACTGCTTCTGCCTCCAATAGATTTCCTAAGCACTAGTGTTTTAAGGAACAGCTTAAAAAGAGAATCCTAATGGGATTTCTTTATAATGTGTGTGTTCCTTATCTTATCCTAGTGTCTAAACTCTTCTCCATGGCTGGACACCCACATAATATTCCTTTACGTGCTAAGGGGTATCTAGAGAGTGGGATAGGTTTAATAACTACCCTAACCCTAACGCGTACCCTAACCCTAACCCCTACCCTAACCCTAACACGTACCCTAATCCTAACCCGTACCCTAAACCGAGCCCTAACCCTAACACTAACCCTAACCCTAACCCTAACCCATACCCTACGCCGTACCCGAACCCCTCCCCGAACCCGTACCCTCAGCCGTACCCTAAGCCTAACCCTAACCCTAGGCTACCCTTGACTGCTTCTGCCTCCAATAGATTTCCTAAGCACTAGTGTTTTAAGGAACAGCTTAAAAAGAGAATCCTAATGTGATTACTTTATAATGGGTGTGTTCCTTATCTTATCCTAGTGTCTAAACTCTTCTCCATGGCTAGACCCCCAAATAATATTCCTTTACGTGCTAAGGGGTATCTAGAGAGTGGGATAGGTTTAATAACTACCCTAACCCTAACGCGTACCCTAACCCTAACCCCTACCCTAACCCTAACACGTACCCTAATCCTAACCCGTACCCTAAACCGAGCCCTAACCCTAAAACTAACCCTAACCCTAACCCCTACCCTAACCCTAACACATACCCTAATCTTAACCCATACCCTAAACCGAGCCCTAACCCTAACACTAACCCTACCCCTAACCCTAACCCATACCCTACGCCGTACCCGAACCCCTCCCCGAACCCGTACCCTAAGCCGTACCCTAAGCCTAACCCTAAGCCTAACCCTAACCCTAGGCTACCCTTGACTGCTTCTGCCTCCAATAGATTTCCTAAGCACTAGTGTTTGAAGGAACAGCTTAAAACGAGAATCCTAATGTGATTTCTTTATAATGGGTGTGTTCCTTATATTATCCTAGTGTCTAAACTCTTCTCCATGGCTGGACCCCCAAATAATATTCCTTTACGTGCTAAGGGGTATCTAGAGAGTGGGATAGGTTTAATAACTACACTAACCCTAATGCGTACTCTAACCCTAACCCCTACCCTAACCCTAACACGTATCCTAATCCTAACCCGTACCCTAAACCGAGCCCTAACCCTAACACTAACCCTAACCCTAACCCTAACCCATACCCTACGATGAACCCGAACCCCTCCCCGAACCCGTAACCTAAGCCATACCCCAACCCTAACCCTAAGCCTATCCCTAACCCTAGGCTACCCTTGACTGCTTCTGCCTCCAATAGATTTCCTAAGCACTATTGTTTTAAGGAACAGCTTAAAAAGAGAATCCTAAGGTGATTTCTTTATAATGGGTGTGTTCCTTATCTTATCCTAGTGTCTAAACTCTTCTCCATGGCTGGACCCCCAAATAATATTCCTTTACGTGCTAAGGGGTATCTAGAGAGTGGGATAGGTTTAATAACTACCCTAACGCTAACGCATACCTAACCCTAACCCCTATCCTAACCCTAACACGTACCCTAATCCTAACCCGTACCCTAAACCGAGCCCTAACCCTAAAACTAACCCTAACCCTAACCCCTACCCTAACCCTAACACATACCCTAATCTTAACCCATACCCTAAACCGAGCCCTAACCCTAACACTAACCCTAACCCTAACCCATACCCTACGCCCTACCCGAACCCCTCCCCGAACCCGTACCCTAAGCTGTACCCTAAGCCTAACCCTAAGGATAACCCTAACCCTAGGCTACCCTTGACTGCTTCTGCCTCCAATAGATTTCCTAAGCACTAGTGTTTGAAGGAACAGCTTAAAACGAGAATCCTAATGTGATTTCTTTATAATGGGTGTGTTCCTTATATTATCCTAGTGTCTAAACTCTCCTCCATGGCTGGACCCCCAAATAATATTCCTTTACGTGCTAAGGGGTATCTAGAGAGTGGGATAGGTTTAATAACTACCCTAACCCTAACGCGTACCCTAACTCTAACCCCTACCCTAACCCTAACACGTACCCTAATCCTAACCCGTACCCTAAACCGAGCCCTAACCCTAACACTAACCCTAACCCTAACCCTAACCCATACCCTACGCCGTACCCGAACCCCTCCCCCAACCCGTACCCTAAGCCGTACCCTAAGCCGTACCCTAAGCCTAACCCTAACCCTAGGCTACCCTTTACTGCTTCTGCCTCCAATACATTTCCTAAGCACTAGTGTTTTAAGGAACAGCTTAAAAAGAGAATCCTAATGTGATTTCTTTATAATGGGTGTGTTCCTTATCTTATCCTAGTGTCTAAACTCTTCTCCATGGCTGGACCCCCAAATAATATTCCTTTACGTGCTAAGGGGTATCTAAGGAGTGGGATAGGTTTAATAACTACCGTAACCCTAACGCATACCCTAACCCTAACCCCTATCCTAACCCTAACACGTACCCTAATCCTAAACCGTACCCTAAACCGAGCCCTAACCCTAAAACTAACCCGAACCCTAACCCCTACCCTAACCCTAACACATACCCTAATCTTAACCCATACCCTAAACCGAGCCCTAACCCTAACACTAACCCTAACCCTAACCCATACCCTACGCCGTACCCGAACCCCTCCCCGAACCCGTACCCTAAGCCGTACCCTAAGCCTAACCCTAAGCCTAACCCTAACCCTAGGCTACCCTTGACTGCTTCTGCCTCCAATAGATTTCCTAAGCACTAGTGTTTGAAGGAACAGCTTACAAAGAGAATCCTAATGTGATTAGTTTATAATGGGTGTGTTCCTTATCTTATCCTAGTGTCTAAACTCTTCTCCATGGCTGGACCCCCAAATAATATTCCTTTACGTGCTAAGGGGTATCTAGAGAGTGGGATAGGTTTAATAACTACCCTAACCCTAACGCGTACCCTAACCCTAACCCCTACCCTAACCCTAACACGTACCCTAATCCTAACCCGTACCGTAAACCGAGCCCTAACCCTAACACTAACCCTAACCCTAACCCTAACCCATACCCTACGATGAACCCGAACCCCTCCCCGAACCCGTAACCTAAGCCATACCCTAACCCTAACCCTAAGCCTAACCCTAACCCTAGGCTACCCTTGACTGCTTCTGCCTCCAATAGATTTCCTAAGCACTATTGTTTTAAGGAACAGCTTAAAAAGAGAATCCTAAGGTGATTTCTTTATAATGGGTGTGTTCCTTATCTTATCCTAGTGTCTAAACTCTTCTCCATGCTTGGACCCCCAAATAATATTCCTTTACGTTCTAAGGGGTATCTAGAGAGTGGGATAGGTTTAATAACTACCCTAACCCTAACGCGTACCCTAACACTAAACCCTACCCTAACGCTAACGCGTACCCTAATCCTAACCCATACCCTAAACCGAGCCCTAACCCTAACAATAACCCTAACCCTAACCTTAACCTATACCCTACGCCGTACACAAACCCCTCCCCGAACCCGTAACCTAAGCCGTACCCTAAGCCTAACCCTAAGCCTCACCCTAACCCTAGGCTACCCTTGACTGCTTCTGCCTCCAATAGATTTCCTAAGCACTATTGTTTTAAGGAATGGCTTAAAAAGAGAATCCTAATGTGATTTCTTTATAATGGGTGTGTTCCTTATCTTATCCTAGTGTCTAAACTCTTCTCCATGGCTGGACCCCCAAATAATATTCCTTTACGTGCTAAGGGGTATCTAGAGAGTGGGATAGGTTTAATAACTACCCTAACCCTAACGCGTACCCTAACTCTAACCCCTACCCTAACCCTAACACGTACCCTAATCCTAACCCGTACCCTAAACCGAGCCCTAACCCTAACACTAACCCTAACCCTAACCCTAACCCATACCCTACGCCGTACCCGAACCCCTCCCCGAACCCGTACCCTCAGCCGTACCCTAAGCCTAACCCTAACCCTAGGCTACCCTTGACTGCTTCTGCCTCCAATAGATTTCCTAAGCACTAGTGTTTTAAGGAACAGCTTAAAAAGAGAATCCTAATGTGATTACTTTATAATGGGTGTGTTCCTTATCTTATCCTAGTGTCTAAACTCTTCTCCATGGCTGGACCCCCAAATAATATTCCTTTACGTGCTAAGGGGTATCTAGAGAGTGGGATAGGTTTAATAACTACCCTAACCCTAACGCGTACCCTAACCCTAACCCCTACCCTAACCCTAACACGTACCCTAATCCTAACCCGTACCCTAAACCGAGCCCTAACCCTAACACTAACCCTAACCCTAACCCTAACCCATACCCTACGATGAACCCGAACCCCTCCCCGAACCCGTAACCTAAGCCATACCCTAACCCTAACCCTAAGCCTAACCCTAACCCTAGGCTACCCTTGACTGCTTCTGCCTCCAATAGATTTCCTAAGCACTATTGTTTTAAGGAACAGCTTAAAAAGAGAATCCTAAGGTGATTTCTTTATAATGGGTGTGTTCCTTTTCTTATCCTAGTGTCTAAACTCTTCTCCATGGTTGGACCCCCAAATAATATTCCTTTACGTGCTAAGGGGTATCTAGAGAGTGGGATAGGTTTAATAACTCCCCTAACCCTAATGCGTGCCCTAACCCTAAACCCTACCCTAACCCTAACACGTACCCTAATCCTAACCCGTACCCTAAACCGAGCCCTAACCCTAAAACTAACCCTAACCCAAACCCCTACCCTAACCCTAACACATACCCTAATCTTAACCCATACCCTAAACCGATCCCTAACCCTAACACTAACCCTAGCCCTAACCCTAACCCATACCCTACGCCGTACGCGAACCCCTCCCCGAACCCGTACCCTAAGCCGTACCCTAAGCCGTACCCTAAGCCTAACCCTAACCCTAGGCTACCCTTGACTGCTTCTGCCTCCAATAGATTTCCTAAGCACTAGTGTTTGAAGGAACAGCTTAAAACGAGAATCCTAATGTGATTTCTTTATAATGGGTGTGTTCCTTATATTATCCTAGTGTCTAAACTCTTCTCCATGGCTGGACCCCCAAATAATATTCCTTTACGTGCTAAGGGGTATCTAGAGAGTGGGATAGGTTTAATAACTACACTAACCCTAATGCGTACTCTAACCCTAACCCCTACCCTAACCCTAACACGTATCCTAATCCTAACCCGTACCCTAAACCGAGCCCTAACCCTCACACTAACCCTAACCCTAACCCTAACCCATACCCTACGCCGTACCCGAACCCCTCCTCGAACCCGTACCCTAAGCCGTACCCTAAGCCTAACCCTAAGCCTAACCCTAACCCTAGGCTACCCTTGACTGCTTCTGCCTCCAATAGATTTCCTAAGCACTAGTGTTTTAAGGAACAGCTTAAAAAGAGAATCCTAATGTGATTACTTTATAATGGGTGTGTTCCTTATCTTATCCTAGTGTCTAAACTCTTCTCCATGGCTGGACCCCCAAATAATATTCCTTTATGTGCTAAGGGGTATCTAGAGAGTGGGATAGGTTTAATAACTACCCCAACCCTAACGCGTACCCTAACCCTAACCCCTACCCTAACCCTAACACGTACCCTAATCCTAACCCGTACCCTAAACCGAGCCCTAACCCTAACACTAACCCTAACCCTAACCCTAACCCATACCCTACGATGAACCCGAACCCCTCCCCGAACCCGTAACCTAAGCCATACCCTAACCCTAACCCTAAGCCTAACCCTAACCCTAGGCTACCCTTGACTGCTTCTGCCTCCAATAGATTTCCTAAGCACTATTGTTTTAAGGAACAGCTTAAAAAGAGAATCCTAAGGTGATTTCTTTATAATGGGTGTGTTCCTTTTCTTATCCTAGTGTCTAAACTCTTCTCCATGGTTGGACCCCCAAATAATATTCCTTTACGTGCTAAGGGGTATCTAGAGAGTGGGATAGGTTTAATAACTCCCCTAACCCTAATGCGTGCCCTAACCCTAAACCCTACCCTAACCCTAACACGTACCCTAATCCTAACCCATACCCTAAACCGAGCCCTAACCCTAACAATAACCCTAACCCTAACCCTAACCCATACCCTACGCCGTACCCGAACCCCTCCCCGAACCCGTACCCTAAGCCGTACCCTAAGCCTAACCCTTAGCCTAACCCTAACCCTAGGCTACCCTTTACTGCTTCTGCCTCCAATACATTTCCTAAGCACTAGTGTTTTAAGGAACAGCTTAAAAAGAGAATCCTAATGTGATTTCTTTATAATGGGTGTGTTCCTTATCTTATCCTAGTGTCTAAACTCTTCTCCATGGCTGGACCCCCAAATAATATTCCTTTACGTGCTAAGGGGTATCTAGAGAGTGGGATAGGTTTAATAACTACCCTAACCCTAACGCGTACCCTAACTCTAACCCCTACCCTAACCCTAACACGTACCCTAATCCTAACCCGTACCCTAAACCGAGCCCTAACCCTAACATTAACCCTAACCCTAACCCTAACCCATACCCTACGCCGTACCCGAACCCCTCCCCCAACCCGTACCCTAAGCCGTACCCTAAGCCGTACCCTAAGCCTAACCCTAACCCTAGGCTACCCTTTACTGCTTCTGCCTCCAATACATTTCCTAAGCACTAGTGTTTTAAGGAACAGCTTAAAAAGAGAATCCTAATGTGATTTCTTTATAATGGGTGTGTTCCTTATCTTATCCTAGTGTCTAAACTCTTCTCCATGGCTGGACCCCCAAATAATATTCCTTTACGTGCTAAGGGGTATCTAAGGAGTGGGATAGGTTTAATAACTACCCTAACCCTAACGCATACCCTAACCCTAACCCCTATCCTAACCCTAACACGTACCCTAATCCTAAACCGTACCCTAAACCGAGCCCTAACCCTAAAACTAACCCGAACCCTAACCCCTACCCTAACCCTAACACATACCCTAATCTTAACCCATACCCTAAACCGAGCCCTAACCCTAACACTAACCCTAACCCTAACCCATACCCTACGCCGTACCCGAACCCCTCCCCGAACCCGTACCCTAAGCCGTACCCTAAGCCTAACCCTAAGCCTAACCCTAACCCTAGGCTACCCTTGACTGCTTCTGCCTCCAATAGATTTCCTAAGCACTAGTGTTTGAAGGAACAGCTTACAAAGAGAATCCTAATGTGATTAGTTTATAATGGGTGTGTTCCTTATCTTATCCTAGTGTCTAAACTCTTCTCCATGGCTGGACCCCCAAATAATATTCCTTTACGTGCTAAGGGGTATCTAGAGAGTGGGATAGGTTTAATAACTACCCTAACCCTAACGCGTACCCTAACCCTAACCCCTACCCTAACCCTAACACGTACCCTAATCCTAACCCGTACCCTAAACCGAGCCCTAACCCTAACACTAACCCTAACCCTAACCCTAACCCATACCATACGATGAACCCGAACCCCTCCCCGAACCCGTAACCTAAGCCATACCCTAACCCTAACCCTAAGCCTAACCCTAACCCTAGGCTACCCTTGACTGCTTCTGCCTCCAATAGATTTCCTAAGCACTATTGTTTTAAGGAACAGCTTAAAAAGAGAATCCTAAGGTGATTTCTTTATAATGGGTGTGTTCCTTATCTTATCCTAGTGTCTAAACTCTTCTCCATGCTTGGACCCCCAAATAATATTCCTTTACGTTCTAAGGGGTATCTAGAGAGTGGGATAGGTTTAATAACTACCCTAACCCTAACGCGTACCCTAACCCTAAACCCTACCCTAACGCTAACGCGTACCCTAATCCTAACCCATACCCTAAACCGAGCCCTAACCCTAACAATAACCCTAACCCTAACCTTAACCTATACCCTACGCCGTACACAAACCCCTCCCCGAACCCGTAACCTAAGCCGTACCCTAAGCCTAACCCTAAGCCTCACCCTAACCCTAGGCTACCCTTGACTGCTTCTGCCTCCAATAGATTTCCTAAGCACTATTGTTTTAAGGAATGGCTTAAAAAGAGAATCCTAATGTGATTTCTTTATAATGGGTGTGTTCCTTATCTTATCCTAGTGTCTAAACTCTTCTCCATGGCTGGACCCCCAAATAATATTCCTTTACGTGCTAAGGGGTATCTAGAGAGTGGGATAGGTTTAATAACTACCCTAACCCTAACGCGTACCCTAACTCTAACCCCTACCCTAACCCTAACACGTACCCTAATCCTAACCCGTACCCTAAACCGAGCCCTAACCCTAACACTAACCCTAACCCTAACCCTAACCCATACCCTACGCCGTACCCGAACCCCTCCCCGAACCCGTACCCTCAGCCGTACCCTAAGCCTAACCCTAACCCTAGGCTACCCTTGACTGCTTCTGCCTCCAATAGATTTCCTAAGCACTAGTGTTTTAAGGAACAGCTTAAAAAGAGAATCCTAATGTGATTACTTTATAATGGGTGTGTTCCTTATCTTATCCTAGTGTCTAAACTCTTCTCCATGGCTGGACCCCCAAATAATATTCCTTTACGTGCTAAGGGGTATCTAGAGAGCGGGATAGGTTTAATAACTACCCTAACCCTAACGCGTACCCTAACCCTAACCCCTACCCTAACCCTAACACGTACCCTAATCCTAACCCGTACCCTAAACCGAGCCCTAACCCTAACACTAACCCTAACCCTAACCCTAACCCATACCCTACGATGAACCCGAACCCCTCCCCGAACCCGTAACCTAAGCCATACCCTAACCCTAACCCTAAGCCTAACCCTAACCCTAGGCTACCCTTGACTGCTTCTGCCTCCAATAGATTTCCTAAGCACTATTGTTTTAAGGAACAGCTTAAAAAGAGAATCCTAAGGTGATTTCTTTATAATGGGTGTGTTCCTTTTCTTATCCTAGTGTCTAAACTCTTCTCCATGGTTGGACCCCCAAATAATATTCCTTTACGTGCTAAGGGGTATCTAGAGAGTGGGATAGGTTTAATAACTCCCCTAACCCTAATGCGTGCCCTAACCCTAAACCCTACCCTAACCCTAACACGTACCCTAATCCTAACCCATACCCTAAACCGAGCCCTAACCCTAACAATAACCCTAACCCTAACCCTAACCCATACCCTACGCCGTACCCGAACCCCTCCCCGAACCCGTACCCTAAGCCGTACCCTAAGCCTAACCCTAAGCCCAACCCTAACCCTAGGCTACCCTTTACTGCTTCTGCCTCCAATACATTTCCTAAGCACTAGTGTTTTAAGGAACAGCTTAAAAAGAGAATCCTAATGTGATTTCTTTATAATGGGTGTGTTCCTTATCTTATCCTAGTGTCTAAAATCTTCTCCATGGCTGGACCCCCAAATAATATTCCTTTACGTGCTAAGGGGTATCTAGAGAGTGGGATAGGTTTAATAACTACCCTAACCCTAACGCGTACCCTAACCCTAACCCCTACCCTAACCCTAACACGTACCCTAATCCTAACCCGTACCCTAAACCGAGCCCTAACCCTAACACTAACCCTAACCCTAACCCTAACCCATACCCTACGATGAACCCGAACCCCTCCCCGAACCCGTAACCTAAGCCATACCCTAACCCTAACCCTAAGCCTAACCCTAACCGTAGGCTACCCTGACTGCTTCTGCCTCCAATAGATTTCCTAAGCACTAGTGTTTTAAGGAACAGCTTAAAAAGAGAATCCTAATGGGATTTCTTTATAATGTGTGTGTTCCTTATCTTATCCTAGTGTCTAAACTCTTCTCCATGGCTGGACACCCACATAATATTCCTTTACGTGCTAAGGGGTATCTAGAGAGTGGGATAGGTTTAATAACTACCCTAACCCTAACGCGTACCCTAACTCTAACCCCTACCCTAACCCTAACACGTACCCTAATCCTAACCCGTACCCTAAACCGAGCCCTAACCCTAACACTAACCCTAACCCTAACCCTAACCCATACCCTACGCCGTACCCGAACCCCTCCCCGAACCCGTACCCTCAGCCGTACCCTAAGCCTAACCCTAACCCTAGGCTACCCTTGACTGCTTCTGCCTCCAATAGATTTCCTAAGCACTAGTGTTTTAAGGAACAGCTTAAAAAGAGAATCCTAATGTGATTACTTTATAATGGGTGTGTTCCTTATCTTATCCTAGTGTCTAAACTCTTCTCCATGGCTAGACCCCCAAATAATATTCCTTTACGTGCTAAGGGGTATCTAGAGAGTGGGATAGGTTTAATAACTACCCTAACCCTAACGCGTACCATAACCCTAACCCCTACCCTAACCCTAACACGTACCCTAATCCTAACCCGTACCCTAAACCGAGCCCTAACCCTAAAACTAACCCTAACCCTAACCCCTACCCTAACCCTAACACATACCCTAATCTTAACCCATACCCTAAACCGAGCCCTAACCCTAACACTAACCCTACCCCTAACCCTAACCCATACCCTACGCCGTACCCGAACCCCTCCCCGAACCCGTACCCTAAGCCGTACCCTAAGCCTAACCCTAAGCCTAACCCTAACCCTAGGCTACCCTTGACTGCTTCTGCCTCCAATAGATTTCCTAAGCACTAGTGTTTGAAGGAACAGCTTAAAACGAGAATCCTAATGTGATTTCTTTATAATGGGTGTGTTCCTTATATTATCCTAGTGTCTAAACTCTTCTCCATGGCTGGACCCCCAAATAATATTCCTTTACGTGCTAAGGGGTATCTAGAGAGTGGGATAGGTTTAA
The DNA here is from genome assembly GCF_965194805.1 of Balaenoptera borealis. NCBI lineage: Eukaryota > Metazoa > Chordata > Mammalia > Artiodactyla > Balaenopteridae > Balaenoptera > Balaenoptera borealis. The sequence goes on along the minus strand of NW_028122771.1, from coordinate 79,345 downwards.
TAACTACCCTAACCCTAACGCGTACCCTAACGCTAACCCCTACCCTAACCCTAACACGTACCCTAATCCTAACCCGTACCCTAAACCGAGCCCTAACCCTAACACTAACCCTAACCCTAACCCTAACCCATACCCTACGCCGTAACCGAACCCCTCCCCGAACCCGTACCCTAAGCCGTACCCTAAGCCTAACCCTAAGCCTAACCCTAACCCTAGGCTACCCTTTACTGCTTCTGCCTCCAATACATTTCCTAAGCACTAGTGTTTTAAGGAACAGCTTAAAAAGAGAATCCTAATGGGATTTCTTTATAATGGGTGTGTTCCTTATCTTATCCTAGTGTCTAAACTCTTCTCCATGGCTGGACCCCCAAATAATATTCCTTTACATGCTAAGGGGTATCTAGAGAGTGGGATAGGTTTAATAACTACCCTAACCCTAACGCGTACCCTAACTCTAACCCCTACCCTAACCCTAACACGTACCCTAATCCTAACCCGTACCCTAAACCGAGCCCTAACCCTAACACTAACCCTAACCCTAACACTAACCCATACCCTACGCCGTACCCGAACCCCTCCCCGAGCCCGTACCCTAAGCCGTACCCTAAGCCGTACCCTAAGCCTAACCCTAACCCTAGGCTACCCTTTACTGCTTCTGCCTCCAATACATTTCCTAAGCACTAGTGTTTGAAGGAACAGCTTAAAAAGAGAATCCTAATGTGATTTCTTTATAATGGGTGTGTTCCTTATCTTATCCTAGTGTCTAAACTCTTCTCCATGGCTGGACCCCCAAATAATATTCCTTTACGTGCTAAGGGGTATCTAGAGAGTGGGATAGGTTTAATAAATACCCTAACCCTAACGCATACCCTAACCCTAACCCCTATCCTAACCCTAACACGTAACCTAATCCTAACCCGTACCCTAAACCGAGCCCTAACCCTAAAACTAACCCGAACCCTAACCCCTACCCTAACCCTAACACATACCCTAATCTTAACCCATACCCTAAACCGAGCCCTAACCCTAACACTAACCCTAACCCTAACCCATACCCTACGCCGTACCCGAACCCCTCCCCGAACCCGTACCCTAAGCCGTACCCTAAGCCTAACCCTAAGCCTAACCCTAACCCTAGGCTACCCTTGACTGCTTCTGCCTCCAATAGATTTCCTAAGCACTAGTGTTTGAAGGAACAGCTTAAAACGAGAATCCTAATGTGATTTCTTTATAATGGGTGTGTTCCTTATATTATCCTAGTGTCTAAACTCTTCTCCATGGCTGGACCCCCAAATAATATTCCTTTACGTGCTAAGGGGTATCTAGAGAGTGGGATAGGTTTAATAACTACACTAACCCTAACGCGTACTCTAACCCTAACCCCTACCCTAACCCTAACACGTATCCTAATCCTAACCCGTACCCTAAACCGAGCCCTAACCCTAACACTAACCCTAACCCTAACCCTAACCCATACCCTACGCCGTACCCAAACCCCTCCTCGAACCCGTACGCTAAGCCGTACCCTAAGCCTAACCCTAAGCCTAACCCTAAGCCTAGGCTACCCTTGACTGCTTCTGCCTCCAATAGATTTCCTAAGCACTAGTGTTTTAAGGAACAGCTTACAAAGAGAATCCTAATGTGATTAGTTTATAATGGGTGTGTTCCTTATCTTATCCTAGTGTCTAAACTCTTCTCCATGGCTGGACCCCCAAATAATATTCCTTTACGTGCTAAGGGGTATCTAGAGAGTGGGATAGGTTTAATAACTACCCTAACCCTAACGCGTACCCTAACCCTAACCCCTACCCTAACCCTAACACGTACCCTAATCCTAACCCGTACCCTAAACCGAGCCCTAACCCTAACACTAACCCTAACCCTAACCCTAACCCATACCCTACGATGAACCCGAACCCCTCCCCGAACCCGTAACCTAAGCCATACCCTAACCCTAACCCTAAGCCTAACCCTAACCGTAGGCTACCCTTGACTGCTTCTGCCTCCAATAGATTTCCTAAGCACTAGTGTTTTAAGGAACAGCTTAAAAAGAGAATCCTAATGTGATTACTTTATAATGGGTGTGTTCCTTATCTTATCCTAGTGTCTAAACTCTTCTCCATGGCTGGACCCGCAAATAATATTCCTTTACGTGCTAAGGGGTATCTAGAGAGTGGGATAGGTTTAATAACTACCCTAACCCTAACGCGTACCCTAACCCTAACCCCTACCCTAACCCTAACACGTACCCTAATCCTAACCCGTACCCTAAACCGAGCCCTAACCCTAACACTAACCCTAACCCTAACCCTAACCCATACCCTACGATGAACCCGAACCCCTCCCCGAACCCGTAACCTAAGCCATACCCCAACCCTAACCCTAAGCCTATCCCTAACCCTAGGCTACCCTTGACTGCTTCTGCCTCCAATAGATTTCCTAAGCACTATTGTTTTAAGGAACAGCTTAAAAAGAGAATCCTAAGGTGATTTCTTTATAATGGGTGTGTTCCTTATCTTATCCTAGTGTCTAAACTCTTCTCCATGGCTGGACCCCCAAATAATATTCCTTTACGTGCTAAGGGGTATCTAGAGAGTGGGATAGGTTTAATAACTACCCTAACGCTAACGCATACCCTAACCCTAACCCCTATCCTAACCCTAACACGTACCCTAATCCTAACCCGTACCCTAAACCGAGCCCTAACCCTAAAACTAACCCTAACCCTAACCCCTACCCTAACCCTAACACATACCCTAATCTTAACCCATACCCTAAACCGATCCCTAACCCTAACACTAACCCTAGCCCTAACCCTAACCCATACCCTACGCCGTACGCGAACCCCTCCCCGAACCCGTACCCTAAGCCGTACCCTAAGCCGTACCCTAAGCCTAACCCTAACCCTAGGCTACCCTTGACTGCTTCTGCCTCCAATAGATTTCCTAAGCACTAGTGTTTGAAGGAACAGCTTAAAACGAGAATCCTAATGTGATTTCTTTATAATGGGTGTGTTCCTTATATTATCCTAGTGTCTAAACTCTTCTCCATGGCTGGACCCCCAAATAATATTCCTTTACGTGCTAAGGGGTATCTAGAGAGTGGGATAGGTTTAATAACTACACTAACCCTAATGCGTACTCTAACCCTAACCCCTACCCTAACCCTAACACGTATCCTAATCCTAACCCGTACCCTAAACCGAGCCCTAACTCTCACACTAACCCTAACCCTAACCCTAACCCATACCCTACGCCGTACCCGAACCCCTCCTCGAACCCGTACCCTAAGCCGTACCCTAAGCCTAACCCTAAGCCTAACCCTAACCCTAGGCTACCCTTGACTGCTTCTGCCTCCAATAGATTTCCTAAGCACTAGTGTTTTAAGGAACAGCTTAAAAAGAGAATCCTAATGTGATTACTTTATAATGGGTGTGTTCCTTATCTTATCCTAGTGTCTAAACTCTTCTCCATGGCTGGACCCCCAAATAATATTCCTTTATGTGCTAAGGGGTATCTAGAGAGTGGGATAGGTTTAATAACTACCCCAACCCTAACGCGTACCCTAACCCTAACCCCTACCCTAACCCTAACACGTACCCTAATCCTAACCCGTACCCTAAACCGAGCCCTAACCCTAAAACTAACCCGAACCCTAACCCCTACCCTAACCCTAACACATACCCTAATCTTAACCCATACCCTAAACCGAGCCCTAACCCTAACACTAATCCTAACCCTAACCCATACCCTACGCCGTACCCGAACCCCTCCCCGAACCCGTACCCTAAGCCGTACCCTAAGCCTAACCCTAAGCCTAACCCTAACCCTAGGCTACCCTTGACTGCTTCTGCCTCCAATAGATTTCCTAAGCACTAGTGTTTGAAGGAACAGCTTAAAACGAGAATCCTAATGTGATTTCTTTATAATGGGTGTGTTCCTTATATTATCCTAGTGTCTAAACTCTTCTCCATGGCTGGACCCCCAAATAATATTCCTTTACGTGCTAAGGGGTATCTAGAGAGTGGGATAGGTTTAATAACTACCCTAACCCTAACGCGTACCCTAACGCTAACCCCTACCCTAACCCTAACACGTACCCTAATCCTAACCCGTACCCTAAACCGAGCCCTAACCCTAACACTAACCCTAACCCTAACCCTAACCCATACCCTACGCCGTAACCGAACCCCTCCCCGAACCCGTACCCTAAGCCGTACCCTAAGCCTAACCCTAAGCCTAACCCTAACCCTAGGCTACCCTTTACTGCTTCTGCCTCCAATACATTTCCTAAGCACTAGTGTTTTAAGGAACAGCTTAAAAAGAGAATCCTAATGGGATTTCTTTATAATGGGTGTGTTCCTTATCTTATCCTAGTGTCTAAACTCTTCTCCATGGCTGGACCCCCAAATAATATTCCTTTACATGCTAAGGGGTATCTAGAGAGTGGGATAGGTTTAATAACTACCCTAACCCTAACGCGTACCCTAACTCTAACCCCTACCCTAACCCTAACACGTACCCTAATCCTAACCCGTACCCTAAACCGAGCCCTAACCCTAACACTAACCCTAACCCTAACACTAACCCATACCCTACGCCGTACCCGAACCCCTCCCCGAGCCCGTACCCTAAGCCGTACCCTAAGCCGTACCCTAAGCCTAACCCTAACCCTAGGCTACCCTTTACTGCTTCTGCCTCCAATACATTTCCTAAGCACTAGTGTTTGAAGGAACAGCTTAAAAAGAGAATCCTAATGTGATTTCTTTATAATGGGTGTGTTCCTTATCTTATCCTAGTGTCTAAACTCTTCTCCATGGCTGGACCCCCAAATAATATTCCTTTACGTGCTAAGGGGTATCTAGAGAGTGGGATAGGTTTAATAAATACCCTAACCCTAACGCATACCCTAACCCTAACCCCTATCCTAACCCTAACACGTAACCTAATCCTAACCCGTACCCTAAACCGAGCCCTAACCCTAAAACTAACCCGAACCCTAACCCCTACCCTAACCCTAACACATACCCTAATCTTAACCCATACCCTAAACCGAGCCCTAACCCTAACACTAACCCTAACCCTAACCCATACCCTACGCCGTACCCGAACCCCTCCCCGAACCCGTACCCTAAGCCGTACCCTAAGCCTAACCCTAAGCCTAACCCTAACCCTAGGCTACCCTTGACTGCTTCTGCCTCCAATAGATTTCCTAAGCACTAGTGTTTGAAGGAACAGCTTAAAACGAGAATCCTAATGTGATTTCTTTATAATGGGTGTGTTCCTTATATTATCCTAGTGTCTAAACTCTTCTCCATGGCTGGACCCCCAAATAATATTCCTTTACGTGCTAAGGGGTATCTAGAGAGTGGGATAGGTTTAATAACTACACTAACCCTAACGCGTACTCTAACCCTAACCCCTACCCTAACCCTAACACGTATCCTAATCCTAACCCGTACCCTAAACCGAGCCCTAACCCTAACACTAACCCTAACCCTAACCCTAACCCATACCCTACGATGAACCCGAACCCCTCCCCGAACCCGTAACCTAAGCCATACCCTAACCCTAACCCTAAGCCTAACCCTAACCGTAGGCTACCCTTGACTGCTTCTGCCTCCAATAGATTTCCTAAGCACTAGTGTTTTAAGGAACAGCTTAAAAAGAGAATCCTAATGGGATTTCTTTATAATGGGTGTGTTCCTTATCTTATCCTAGTGTCTAAACTCTTCTCCATGGCTGGACACCCACATAATATTCCTTTACGTGCTAAGGGGTATCTAGAGAGTGGGATAGGTTTAATAACTACCCTAACCCTAACGCGTACCCTAACCCTAACCCCTACCCTAACCCTAACACGTACCCTAATCCTAACCCGTACCCTAAACCGAGCCCTAACCCTAACACTAACCCTAACCCTAACCCTAACCCATACCCTACGCCGTACCCGAACCCCTCCCCGAACCCGTACCCTCAGCCGTACCCTAAGCCTAACCCTAACCCTAGGCTACCCTTGACTGCTTCTGCCTCCAATAGATTTCCTAAGCACTAGTGTTTTAAGGAACAGCTTAAAAAGAGAATCCTAATGTGATTACTTTATAATGGGTGTGTTCCTTATCTTATCCTAGTGTCTAAACTCTTCTCCATGGCTAGACCCCCAAATAATATTCCTTTACGTGCTAAGGGGTATCTAGAGAGTGGGATAGGTTTAATAACTACCCTAACCCTAACGCGTACCCTAACCCTAACCCCTACCCTAACCCTAACACGTACCCTAATCCTAACCCGTACCCTAAACCGAGCCCTAACCCTAAAACTAACCCTAACCCTAACCCCTACCCTAACCCTAACACATACCCTAATCTTAACCCATACCCTAAACCGAGCCCTAACCCTAACACTAACCCTACCCCTAACCCTAACCCATACCCTACGCCGTACCCGAACCCCTCCCCGAACCCGTACCCTAAGCCGTACCCTAAGCCTAACCCTAAGCCTAACCCTAACCCTAGGCTACCCTTGACTGCTTCTGCCTCCAATAGATTTCCTAAGCACTAGTGTTTGAAGGAACAGCTTAAAACGAGAATCCTAATGTGATTTCTTTATAATGGGTGTGTTCCTTATATTATCCTAGTGTCTAAACTCTTCTCCATGGCTGGACCCCCAAATAATATTCCTTTACGTGCTAAGGGGTATCTAGAGAGTGGGATAGGTTTAATAACTACACTAACCCTAATGCGTACTCTAACCCTAACCCCTACCCTAACCCTAACACGTATCCTAATCCTAACCCGTACCCTAAACCGAGCCCTAACCCTAACACTAACCCTAACCCTAACCCTAACCCATACCCTACGATGAACCCGAACCCCTCCCCGAACCCGTAACCTAAGCCATACCCCAACCCTAACCCTAAGCCTATCCCTAACCCTAGGCTACCCTTGACTGCTTCTGCCTCCAATAGATTTCCTAAGCACTATTGTTTTAAGGAACAGCTTAAAAAGAGAATCCTAAGGTGATTTCTTTATAATGGGTGTGTTCCTTATCTTATCCTAGTGTCTAAACTCTTCTCCATGGCTGGACCCCCAAATAATATTCCTTTACGTGCTAAGGGGTATCTAGAGAGTGGGATAGGTTTAATAACTACCCTAACCCTAACGCGTACCCTAACCCTAACCCCTACCCTAACCCTAACACGTACCCTAATCCTAACCCGTACCCTAAACCGAGCCCTAACCCTAACACTAACCCTAACCCTAACCCTAACCCATACCCTACGATGAACCCGAACCCCTCCCCGAACCCGTAACCTAAGCCATACCCTAACCCTAACCCTAAGCCTAACCCTAACCGTAGGCTACCCTTGACTGCTTCTGCCTCCAATAGATTTCCTAAGCACTAGTGTTTTAAGGAACAGCTTAAAAAGAGAATCCTAATGGGATTTCTTTATAATGTGTGTGTTCCTTATCTTATCCTAGTGTCTAAACTCTTCTCCATGGCTGGACACCCACATAATATTCCTTTACGTGCTAAGGGGTATCTAGAGAGTGGGATAGGTTTAATAACTACCCTAACCCTAACGCGTACCCTAACTCTAACCCCTACCCTAACCCTAACACGTACCCTAATCCTAACCCGTACCCTAAACCGAGCCCTAACCCTAACACTAACCCTAACCCTAACCCTAACCCATACCCTACGCCGTACCCGAACCCCTCCCCGAACCCGTACCCTCAGCCGTACCCTAAGCCTAACCCTAACCCTAGGCTACCCTTGACTGCTTCTGCCTCCAATAGATTTCCTAAGCACTAGTGTTTTAAGGAACAGCTTAAAAAGAGAATCCTAATGTGATTACTTTATAATGGGTGTGTTCCTTATCTTATCCTAGTGTCTAAACTCTTCTCCATGGCTAGACCCCCAAATAATATTCCTTTACGTGCTAAGGGGTATCTAGAGAGTGGGATAGGTTTAATAACTACCCTAACCCTAACGCGTACCCTAACCCTAACCCCTACCCTAACCCTAACACGTACCCTAATCCTAACCCGTACCCTAAACCTAGCCCTAACCCTAAAACTAACCCTAACCCTAACCCCTACCCTAACCCTAACACATACCCTAATCTTAACCCATACCCTAAACCGAGCCCTAACCCTAACACTAACCCTACCCCTAACCCTAACCCATACCCTACGCCGTACCCGAACCCCTCCCCGAACCCGTACCCTAAGCCGTACCCTAAGCCTAACCCTAAGCCTAACCCTAACCCTAGGCTACCCTTGACTGCTTCTGCCTCCAATAGATTTCCTAAGCACTAGTGTTTGAAGGAACAGCTTAAAACGAGAATCCTAATGTGATTTCTTTATAATGGGTGTGTTCCTTATATTATCCTAGTGTCTAAACTCTTCTCCATGGCTGGACCCCCAAATAATATTCCTTTACGTGCTAAGGGGTATCTAGAGAGTGGGATAGGTTTAATAACTACACTAACCCTAATGCGTACTCTAACCCTAACCCCTACCCTAACCCTAACACGTATCCTAATCCTAACCCGTACCCTAAACCGAGCCCTAACCCTCACACTAACCCTAACCCTAACCCTAACCCATACCCTACGCCGTACCCGCACCCCTCCTCGAACCCGTACCCTCAGCCGTACCCTAAGCCTAACCCTAACCCTAGGCTACCCTTGACTGCTTCTGCCTCCAATAGATTTCCTAAGCACTAGTGTTTTAAGGAACAGCTTAAAAAGAGAATCCTAATGTGATTACTTTATAATGGGTGTGTTCCTTATCTTATCCTAGTGTCTAAACTCTTCTCCATGGCTGGACCCCCAAATAATATTCCTTTACGTGCTAAGGGGTATCTAGAGAGTGGGATAGGTTTAATAACTACCCTAACCCTAACGCGTACCCTAACCCTAACCCCTACCCTAACCCTAACACGTACCCTAATCCTAACCCGTACCCTAAACCGAGCCCTAACCCTAACACTAACCCTAACCCTAACCCTAACCCATACCCTACGATGAACCCGAACCCCTCCCCGAACCCGTAACCTAAGCCATACCCCAACCCTAACCCTAAGCCTATCCCTAACCCTAGGCTACCCTTGACTGCTTCTGCCTCCAATAGATTTCCTAAGCACTATTGTTTTAAGGAACAGCTTAAAAAGAGAATCCTAAGGTGATTTCTTTATAATGGGTGTGTTCCTTATCTTATCCTAGTGTCTAAACTCTTCTCCATGGCTGGACCCCCAAATAATATTCCTTTACGTGCTAAGGGGTATCTAGAGAGTGGGATAGGTTTAATAACTACCCTAACGCTAACGCATACCCTAACCCTAACCCCTATCCTAACCCTAACACGTACCCTAATCCTAACCCGTACCCTAAACCGAGCCCTAACCCTAAAACTAACCCTAACCCTAACCCCTACCCTAACCCTAACACATACCCTAATCTTAACCCATACCCTAAACCGATCCCTAACCCTAACACTAACCCTAGCCCTAACCCTAACCCATACCCTACGCCGTACGCGAACCCCTCCCCGAACCCGTACCCTAAGCCGTACCCTAAGCCGTACCCTAAGCCTAACCCTAACCCTAGGCTACCCTTGACTGCTTCTGCCTCCAATAGATTTCCTAAGCACTAGTGTTTGAAGGAACAGCTTAAAACGAGAATCCTAATGTGATTTCTTTATAATGGGTGTGTTCCTTATATTATCCTAGTGTCTAAACTCTTCTCCATGGCTGGACCCCCAAATAATATTCCTTTACGTGCTAAGGGGTATCTAGAGAGTGGGATAGGTTTAATAACTACACTAACCCTAATGCGTACTCTAACCCTAACCCCTACCCTAACCCTAACACGTATCCTAATCCTAACCCGTACCCTAAACCGAGCCCTAACTCTCACACTAACCCTAACCCTAACCCTAACCCATACCCTACGCCGTACCCGAACCCCTCCTCAAACCCGTACCCTAAGCCGTACCCTAAGCCTAACCCTAAGCCTAACCCTAACCCTAGGCTACCCTTGACTGCTTCTGCCTCCAATAGATTTCCTAAGCACTAGTGTTTTAAGGAACAGCTTAAAAAGAGAATCCTAATGTGATTACTTTATAATGGGTGTGTTCCTTATCTTATCCTAGTGTCTAAACTCTTCTCCATGGCTGGACCCCCAAATAATATTCCTTTATGTGCTAAGGGGTATCTAGAGAGTGGGATAGGTTTAATAACTACCCCAACCCTAACGCGTACCCTAACCCTAACCCCTACCCTAACCCTAACACGTACCCTAATCCTAACCCGTACCCTAAACCGAGCCCTAACCCTAAAACTAACCCGAACCCTAACCCCTACCCTAACCCTAACACATACCCTAATCTTAACCCATACCCTAAACCGAGCCCTAACCCTAACACTAATCCTAACCCTAACCCATACCCTACGCCGTACCCGAACCCCTCCCCGAACCCGTACCCTAAGCCGTACCCTAAGCCTAACCCTAAGCCTAACCCTAACCCTAGGCTACCCTTGACTGCTTCTGCCTCCAATAGATTTCCTAAGCACTAGTGTTTGAAGGAACAGCTTAAAACGAGAATCCTAATGTGATTTCTTTATAATGGGTGTGTTCCTTATATTATCCTAGTGTCTAAACTCTTCTCCATGGCTGGACCCCCAAATAATATTCCTTTACGTGCTAAGGGGTATCTAGAGAGTGGGATAGGTTTAATAACTACCCTAACCCTAACGCGTACCCTAACGCTAACCCCTACCCTAACCCTAACACGTACCCTAATCCTAACCCGTACCCTAAACCGAGCCCTAACCCTAACACTAACCCTAACCCTAACCCTAACCCATACCCTACGCCGTAACCGAACCCCTCCCCGAACCCGTACCCTAAGCCGTACCCTAAGCCTAACCCTAAGCCTAACCCTAACCCTAGGCTACCCTTTACTGCTTCTGCCTCCAATACATTTCCTAAGCACTAGTGTTTTAAGGAACAGCTTAAAAAGAGAATCCTAATGGGATTTCTTTATAATGGGTGTGTTCCTTATCTTATCCTAGTGTCTAAACTCTTCTCCATGGCTGGACCCCCAAATAATATTCCTTTACATGCTAAGGGGTATCTAGAGAGTGGGATAGGTTTAATAACTACCCTAACCCTAACGCGTACCCTAACTCTAACCCCTACCCTAACCCTAACACGTACCCTAATCCTAACCCGTACCCTAAACCGAGCCCTAACCCTAACACTAACCCTAACCCTAACACTAACCCATACCCTACGCCGTACCCGAACCCCTCCCCGAGCCCGTACCCTAAGCCGTACCCTAAGCCGTACCCTAAGCCTAACCCTAACCCTAGGCTACCCTTTACTGCTTCTGCCTCCAATACATTTCCTAAGCACTAGTGTTTGAAGGAACAGCTTAAAAAGAGAATCCTAATGTGATTTCTTTATAATGGGTGTGTTCCTTATCTTATCCTAGTGTCTAAACTCTTCTCCATGGCTGGACCCCCAAATAATATTCCTTTACGTGCTAAGGGGTATCTAGAGAGTGGGATAGGTTTAATAAATACCCTAACCCTAACGCATACCCTAACCCTAACCCCTATCCTAACCCTAACACGTAACCTAATCCTAACCCGTACCCTAAACCGAGCCCTAACCCTAAAACTAACCCGAACCCTAACCCCTACCCTAACCCTAACACATACCCTAATCTTAACCCATACCCTAAACCGAGCCCTAACCCTAACACTAACCCTAACCCTAACCCATACCCTACGCCGTACCCGAACCCCTCCCCGAACCCGTACCCTAAGCCGTACCCTAAGCCTAACCCTAAGCCTAACCCTAACCCTAGGCTACCCTTGACTGCTTCTGCCTCCAATAGATTTCCTAAGCACTAGTGTTTGAAGGAACAGCTTAAAACGAGAATCCTAATGTGATTTCTTTATAATGGGTGTGTTCCTTATATTATCCTAGTGTCTAAACTCTTCTCCATGGCTGGACCCCCAAATAATATTCCTTTACGTGCTAAGGGGTATCTAGAGAGTGGGATAGGTTTAATAACTACACTAACCCTAACGCGTACTCTAACCCTAACCCCTACCCTAACCCTAACACGTATCCTAATCCTAACCCGTACCCTAAACCGAGCCCTAACCCTAACACTAACCCTAACCCTAACCCTAACCCATACCCTACGCCGTACCCAAACCCCTCCTCGAACCCGTACGCTAAGCCGTACCCTAAGCCTAACCCTAAGCCTAACCCTAAGCCTAGGCTACCCTTGACTGCTTCTGCCTCCAATAGATTTCCTAAGCACTAGTGTTTTAAGGAACAGCTTACAAAGAGAATCCTAATGTGATTAGTTTATAATGGGTGTGTTCCTTATCTTATCCTAGTGTCTAAACTCTTCTCCATGGCTGGACCCCCAAATAATATTCCTTTACGTGCTAAGGGGTATCTAGAGAGTGGGATAGGTTTAATAACTACCCTAACCCTAACGCGTACCCTAACCCTAACCCCTACCCTAACCCTAACACGTACCCTAATCCTAACCCGTACCCTAAACCGAGCCCTAACCCTAACACTAACCCTAACCCTAACCCTAACCCATACCCTACGATGAACCCGAACCCCTCCCCGAACCCGTAACCTAAGCCATACCCTAACCCTAACCCTAAGCCTAACCCTAACCGTAGGCTACCCTTGACTGCTTCTGCCTCCAATAGATTTCCTAAGCACTAGTGTTTTAAGGAACAGCTTAAAAAGAGAATCCTAATGGGATTTCTTTATAATGTGTGTGTTCCTTATCTTATCCTAGTGTCTAAACTCTTCTCCATGGCTGGACACCCACATAATATTCCTTTACGTGCTAAGGGGTATCTAGAGAGTGGGATAGGTTTAATAACTACCCTAACCCTAACGCGTACCCTAACCCTAACCCCTACCCTAACCCTAACACGTACCCTAATCCTAACCGGTACCCTAAACCGAGCCCTAACCCTCACACTAACCCTAACCCTAACCCTAACCCATACCCTACGCCGTACCCGAACCCCTCCCCGAACCCGTACCCTCAGCCGTACCCTAAGCCTAACCCTAACCCTAGGCTACCCTTGACTGCTTCTGCCTCCAATAGATTTCCTAAGCACTAGTGTTTTAAGGAACAGCTTAAAAAGAGAATCCTAATGTGATTACTTTATAATGGGTGTGTTCCTTATCTTATCCTAGTGTCTAAACTCTTCTCCATGGCTAGACCCCCAAATAATATTCCTTTACGTGCTAAGGGGTATCTAGAGAGTGGGATAGGTTTAATAACTACCCTAACCCTAACGCGTACCCTAACCCTAACCCCTACCCTAACCCTAACACGTACCCTAATCCTAACCCGTACCCTAAACCGAGCCCTAACCCTAAAACTAACCCTAACCCTAACCCCTACCCTAACCCTAACACATACCCTAATCTTAACCCATACCCTAAACCGAGCCCTAACCCTAACACTAAACCTACCCCTAACCCTAACCCATACCCTACGCCGTACCCGAACCCCTCCCCGAACCCGTACCCTAAGCCGTACCCTAAGCCTAACCCTAAGCCTAACCCTAACCCTAGGCTACCCTTGACTGCTTCTGCCTCCAATAGATTTCCTAAGCACTAGTGTTTGAAGGAACAGCTTAAAACGAGAATCCTAATGTGATTTCTTTATAATGGGTGTGTTCCTTATATTATCCTAGTGTCTAAACTCTTCTCCATGGCTGGACCCCCAAATAATATTCCTTTACGTGCTAAGGGGTATCTAGAGAGTGGGATAGGTTTAATAACTACACTAACCCTAATGCGTACTCTAACCCTAACCCCTACCCTAACCCTAACACGTATCCTAATCCTAACCCGTACCCTAAACCGAGCCCTAACCCTAACACTAACCCTAACCCTAACCCTAACCCATACCCTACGATGAACCCGAACCCCTCCCCGAACCCGTAACCTAAGCCATACCCCAACCCTAACCCTAAGCCTATCCCTAACCCTAGGCTACCCTTGACTGCTTCTGCCTCCAATAGATTTCCTAAGCACTATTGTTTTAAGGAACAGCTTAAAAAGAGAATCCTAAGGTGATTTCTTTATAATGGGTGTGTTCCTTATCTTATCCTAGTGTCTAAACTCTTCTCCATGGCTGGACCCCCAAATAATATTCCTTTACGTGCTAAGGGGTATCTAGAGAGTGGGATAGGTTTAATAACTACCCTAACGCTAACGCATACCTAACCCTAACCCCTATCCTAACCCTAACACGTACCCTAATCCTAACCCGTACCCTAAACCGAGCCCTAACCCTAAAACTAACCCTAACCCTAACCCCTACCCTAACCCTAACACATACCCTAATCTTAACCCATACCCTAAACCGATCCCTAACCCTAACACTAACCCTAGCCCTAACCCTAACCCATACCCTACGCCGTACGCGAACCCCTCCCCGAACCCGTACCCTAAGCCGTACCCTAAGCCGTACCCTAAGCCTAACCCTAACCCTAGGCTACCCTTGACTGCTTCTGCCTCCAATAGATTTCCTAAGCACTAGTGTTTGAAGGAACAGCTTAAAACGAGAATCCTAATGTGATTTCTTTATAATGGGTGTGTTCCTTATATTATCCTAGTGTCTAAACTCTTCTCCATGGCTGGACCCCCAAATAATATTCCTTTACGTGCTAAGGGGTATCTAGAGAGTGGGATAGGTTTAATAACTACACTAACCCTAATGCGTACTCTAACCCTAACCCCTACCCTAACCCTAACACGTATCCTAATCCTAACCCGTACCCTAAACCGAGCCCTAACTCTCACACTAACCCTAACCCTAACCCTAACCCATACCCTACGCCGTACCCGAACCCCTCCTCGAACCCGTACCCTAAGCCGTACCCTAAGCCTAACCCTAAGCCTAACCCTAACCCTAGGCTACCCTTGACTGCTTCTGCCTCCAATAGATTTCCTAAGCACTAGTGTTTTAAGGAACAGCTTAAAAAGAGAATCCTAATGTGATTACTTTATAATGGGTGTGTTCCTTATCTTATCCTAGTGTCTAAACTCTTCTCCATGGCTGGACCCCCAAATAATATTCCTTTATGTGCTAAGGGGTATCTAGAGAGTGGGATAGGTTTAATAACTACCCCAACCCTAACGCGTACCCTAACCCTAACCCCTACCCTAACCCTAACACGTACCCTAATCCTAACCCGTACCCTAAACCGAGCCCTAACCCTAACACTAACCCTAACCCTAACCCTAACCCATACCCTACGATGAACCCGAACCCCTCCCCGAACCCGTAACCTAAGCCATACCCTAACCCTAACCCTAAGCCTAACCCTAACCCTAGGCTACCCTTGACTGCTTCTGCCTCCAATAGATTTCCTAAGCACTATTGTTTTAAGGAACAGCTTAAAAAGAGAATCCTAAGGTGATTTCTTTATAATGGGTGTGTTCCTTTTCTTATCCTAGTGTCTAAACTCTTCTCCATGGTTGGACCCCCAAATAATATTCCTTTACGTGCTAAGGGGTATCTAGAGAGTGGGATAGGTTTAATAACTCCCCTAACCCTAATGCGTGCCCTAACCCTAAACCCTACCCTAACCCTAACACGTACCCTAATCCTAACCCATACCCTAAACCGAGCCCTAACCCTAACAATAACCCTAACCCTAACCCTAACCCATACCCTACGCCGTACCCGAACCCCTCCCCGAACCCGTACCCTAAGCCGTACCCTAAGCCTAACCCTTAGCCTAACCCTAACCCTAGGCTACCCTTTACTGGTTCTGCCTCCAATACATTTCCTAAGCACTAGTGTTTTAAGGAACAGCTTAAAAAGAGAATCCTAATGTGATTTCTTTATAATGGGTGTGTTCCTTATCTTATCCTAGTGTCTAAACTCTTCTCCATGGCTGGACCCCCAAATAATATTCCTTTACGTGCTAAGGGGTATCTAGAGAGTGGGATAGGTTTAATAACTACCCTAACCCTAACGCATACCCTAACCCTAACCCCTATCCTAACCCTAACACGTACCCTAATCCTAACCCGTACCCTAAACCGAGCCCTAACCCTAAAACTAACCCTAACCCTAACCCCTACCCTAACCCTAACACATACACTAATCTTAACCCATACCCTAAACCGAGCCCTAACCCTAACACTAACCCTAACCCTAACCCATACCCTACGCCCTACCCGAACCCCTCCCCGAACCCGTACCCTAAGCTGTACCCTAAGCCTAACCCTAAGGATAACCCTAACCCTAGGCTACCCTTGACTGCTTCTGCCTCCAATAGATTTCCTAAGCACTAGTGTTTGAAGGAACAGCTTAAAACGAGAATCCTAATGTGATTTCTTTATAATGGGTGTGTTCCTTATATTATCCTAGTGTCTAAACTCTCCTCCATGGCTGGACCCCCAAATAATATTCCTTTACGTGCTAAGGGGTATCTAGAGAGTGGGATAGGTTTAATAACTACCCTAACCCTAACGCGTACCCTAACTCTAACCCCTACCCTAACCCTAACACGTACCCTAATCCTAACCCGTACCCTAAACCGAGCCCTAACCCTAACACTAACCCTAACCCTAACCCTAACCCATACCCTACGCCGTACCCGAACCCCTCCCCCAACCCGTACCCTAAGCCGTACCCTAAGCCGTACCCTAAGCCTAACCCTAACCCTAGGCTACCCTTTACTGCTTCTGCCTCCAATACATTTCCTAAGCACTAGTGTTTTAAGGAACAGCTTAAAAAGAGAATCCTAATGTGATTTCTTTATAATGGGTGTGTTCCTTATCTTATCCTAGTGTCTAAACTCTTCTCCATGGCTGGACCCCCAAATAATATTCCTTTACGTGCTAAGGGGTATCTAAGGAGTGGGATAGGTTTAATAACTACCCTAACCCTAACGCATACCCTAACCCTAACCCCTATCCTAACCCTAACACGTACCCTAATCCTAAACCGTACCCTAAACCGAGCCCTAACCCTAAAACTAACCCGAACCCTAACCCCTACCCTAACCCTAACACATACCCTAATCTTAACCCATACCCTAAACCGAGCCCTAACCCTAACACTAACCCTAACCCTAACCCATACCCTACGCCGTACCCGAACCCCTCCCCGAACCCGTACCCTAAGCCGTACCCTAAGCCTAACCCTAAGCCTAACCCTAACCCTAGGCTACCCTTGACTGCTTCTGCCTCCAATAGATTTCCTAAGCACTAGTGTTTGAAGGAACAGCTTACAAAGAGAATCCTAATGTGATTAGTTTATAATGGGTGTGTTCCTTATCTTATCCTAGTGTCTAAACTCTTCTCCATGGCTGGACCCCCAAATAATATTCCTTTACGTGCTAAGGGGTATCTAGAGAGTGGGATAGGTTTAATAACTACCCTAACCCTAACGCGTACCCTAACCCTAACCCCTACCCTAACCCTAACACGTACCCTAATCCTAACCCGTACCGTAAACCGAGCCCTAACCCTAACACTAACCCTAACCCTAACCCTAACCCATACCCTACGATGAACCCGAACCCCTCCCCGAATCCGTAACCTAAGCCATACCCTAACCCTAACCCTAAGCCTAACCCTAACCCTAGGCTACCCTTGACTGCTTCTGCCTCCAATAGATTTCCTAAGCACTATTGTTTTAAGGAACAGCTTAAAAAGAGAATCCTAAGGTGATTTCTTTATAATGGGTGTGTTCCTTATCTTATCCTAGTGTCTAAACTCTTCTCCATGCTTGGACCCCCAAATAATATTCCTTTACGTTCTAAGGGGTATCTAGAGAGTGGGATAGGTTTAATAACTACCCTAACCCTAACGCGTACCCTAACCCTAAACCCTACCCTAATGCTAACGCGTACCCTAATCCTAACCCATACCCTAAACCGAGCCCTAACCCTAACAATAACCCTAACCCTAACCTTAACCTATACCCTACGCCGTACACAAACCCCTCCCCGAACCCGTAACCTAAGCCGTACCCTAAGCCTAACCCTAAGCCTCACCCTAACCCTAGGCTACCCTTGACTGCTTCTGCCTCCAATAGATTTCCTAAGCACTATTGTTTTAAGGAATGGCTTAAAAAGAGAATCCTAATGTGATTTCTTTATAATGGGTGTGTTCCTTATCTTATCCTAGTGTCTAAACTCTTCTCCATGGCTGGACCCCCAAATAATATTCCTTTACGTGCTAAGGGGTATCTAGAGAGTGGGATAGGTTTAATAACTACCCTAACCCTAACGCGTACCGTAACTCTAACCCCTACCCTAACCCTAACACGTACCCTAATCCTAACCCGTACCCTAAACCGAGCCCTAACCCTAACACTAACCCTAACCCTAACCCCAACCCATACCCTACGCCGTACCCGAACCCCTCCCCGAACCCGTACCCTCAGCCGTACCCTAAGCCTAACCCTAACCCTAGGCTACCCTTGACTGCTTCTGCCTCCAATAGATTTCCTAAGCACTAGTGTTTTAAGGAACAGCTTAAAAAGAGAATCCTAATGTGATTACTTTATAATGGGTGTGTTCCTTATCTTATCCTAGTGTCTAAACTCTTCTCCATGGCTGGACCCCCAAATAATATTCCTTTACGTGCTAAGGGGTATCTAGAGAGTGGGATAGGTTTAATAACTACCCTAACCCTAACGCGTACCCTAACCCTAACCCCTACCCTAACCCTAACACGTACCCTAATCCTAACCCGTACCCTAAACCGAGCCCTAACCCTAACACTAACCCTAACCCTAACCCTAACCCATACCCTACGATGAACCCGAACCCCTCCCCGAACCCGTAACCTAAGCCATACCCTAACCCTAACCCTAAGCCTAACCCTAACCCTAGGCTACCCTTGACTGCTTCTGCCTCCAATAGATTTCCTAAGCACTATTGTTTTAAGGAACAGCTTAAAAAGAGAATCCTAAGGTGATTTCTTTATAATGGGTGTGTTCCTTTTCTTATCCTAGTGTCTAAACTCTTCTCCATGGTTGGACCCCCAAATAATATTCCTTTACGTGCTAAGGGGTATCTAGAGAGTGGGATAGGTTTAATAACTCCCCTAACCCTAATGCGTGCCCTAACCCTAAACCCTACCCTAACCCTAACACGTACCCTAATCCTAACCCATACCCTAAACCGAGCCCTAACCCTAACAATAACCCTAACCCTAACCCTAACCCATACCCTACGCCGTACCCGAACCCCTCCCCGAACCCGTACCCTAAGCCGTACCCTAAGCCTAACCCTAAGCCCAACCCTAACCCTAGGCTACCCTTTACTGCTTCTGCCTCCAATACATTTCCTAAGCACTAGTGTTTTAAGGAACAGCTTAAAAAGAGAATCCTAATGTGATTTCTTTATAATGGGTGTGTTCCTTATCTTATCCTAGTGTCTAAAATCTTCTCCATGGCTGGACCCCCAAATAATATTCCTTTACGTGCTAAGGGGTATCTAGAGAGTGGGATAGGTTTAATAACTACCCTAACCCTAACGCATACCCTAACCCTAACCCCTATCCTAACCCTAACTCGTACCCTAATCCTAACCCGTACCCTAAACCGAGCCCTAACCCTAAAACTAACCCTAACCCTAACCCCTACCCTAACCCTAACACATACCCTAATCTTAACCCATATGCTAAACCGAGCCCTAACCCTAACCCTAACCCTAACCCATACCCTACGCCGTACCCGAACCCGTACCCTAAGCCGTACCCTAAGCCTAACCCTAAGCCTAACCCTAACCCTAGGCTACCCTTGACTGCTTCTGCCTCCAATAGATTTCCTAAGCACTAGTGTTTGAAGGAACAGCTTAAAACGAGAATCCTAATGTGATTTCTTTATAATGGGTGTGTTCCTTATATTATCCTAGTGTCTAAACTCTTCTCCATGGCTGGACCCCCGAATAATATTCCTTTACGGGCTAAGGGGTATCTAGAGAGTGGGATAGGTTTAATAACTACACTAACCCTAATGCGTACTCTAACCCTAACCCCTACCCTAACCCTAACACATATCATAATCCTAACCCGTACCCTAAACCGAGCCCTAACCCTCACACTAACCCTAACCCTAACCCTAACCCATACCCTACGCCGTACCCGAACCCCTCCTCGAACCCGTACCCTAAGCCGTACCCTAAGCCTAACCCTAAGCCTAACCCTAACCCTAGGCTACCCTTGACTGCTTCTGCCTCCAATAGATTTCCTAAGCACTAGTGTTTTAAGGAACAGCTTAAAAAGAGAATCCTAATGTGATTACTTTATAATGGGTGTGTTCCTTATCTTATCCTAGTGTCTAAACTCTTCTCCATGGCTGGACCCCCAAATAATATTCCTTTACGAGCTAAGGGGTATCTAGAGAGTGGGATAGGTTTAATAACTACCCTAATCCTAACACGTACCCTAACCCTAACCCCTACCCTAACCCTAACACGTACCCTAATCCTAACCCGTACCCTAAACCGAGCCCTAACCCTAACACTAACCCTAACCCTAACCCATACCCTACGCCCTACCCGAACCCCTCCCCGAACCCGTACCCTAAGCTGTACCCTAAGCCTAACCCTAAGGATAACCCTAACCCTAGGCTACCCTTGACTGCTTCTGCCTCCAATAGATTTCCTAAGCACTAGTGTTTGAAGGAACAGCTTAAAACGAGAATCCTAATGTGATTTCTTTATAATGGGTGTGTTCCTTATATTATCCTAGTGTCTAAACTCTCCTCCATGGCTGGACCCCCAAATAATATTCCTTTACGTGCTAAGGGGTATCTAGAGAGTGGGATAGGTTTAATAACTACCCTAACCCTAACGCGTACCC
Source organism: Balaenoptera borealis (assembly GCF_965194805.1). NCBI lineage: Eukaryota > Metazoa > Chordata > Mammalia > Artiodactyla > Balaenopteridae > Balaenoptera > Balaenoptera borealis. The sequence continues at coordinate 58,441 of NW_028122771.1, read as the reverse complement.
TAACCCTAACCCCTACCCTAACCCTAACACGTACCCTAATCCTAACCCGTACCCTAAACCGAGCTCTAAAGCCAAAACTAACTCTAACCCTAACCCTAACCCATACCCTACGCCGTACCCGAACCCCTCCCCGAACCCGTACCCTAAGCCGTACCCTAAGCCTAACCCTAAGGATAACCCTAACCCTAGGCTACCCTTGACTGCTTCTGCCTCCAATAGATTTCCTAAGCACTAGTGTTTGAAGGAACAGCTTAAAACGAGAATCCTAATGTGATTTCTCTATAATGGGTGTGTTCCTTATATTATCCTAGTGTCTAAACTCTTCTCCATGGCTGGACACCAAAATAATATTACTTTACGTGCTAAGGGGTATCTAGAGAGTGGGATAGGTTTAATAACTACCCTAACCCTAACGCGTACCCGAACTCTAACCCCTACCCTAAACATAACACGTACCCTAATCCTAACCCGTACCCTAAACCGAGCCCTAACCCTAACACTAACCCTAACCCTAACCCTAACCCATACCCTACGCCGTACCCGAACCCCTCCCCGAACCCGTACCCTAAGCCGTACCCTAAGCCGTACCCTAAGCCTAACCCTAACCCTAGGCTACCCTTTACTGCTTCTGCCTCCAATACATTTCCTAAGCACTAGTGTTTTAAGGAACAGCTTAAAAAGAGAATCCTAATGTGATTTCTTTATAATGGGTGTGTTCCTTATCTTATCCTAGTGTCTAAACTCTTCTCCATGGCTGGACCCCCAAATAATATTCCTTTACGTGCTAAGGGGTATCTAGAGAGTGGGATAGGTTTAATAACTACCCTAACCCTAACGCGTACCCTAACTCTAACCCCTACCCTAACCCTAACACGTACCCTAATCCTAACCCGTACCCTAAACCGAGCCCTAACCCTAACACTAACCCTAACCCTAACCCTAACCCATACCCTACGCCGTACCCGAACCCCTCCCCGAGCCCGTACCCTAAGCCGTACCCTAAGCCGTACCCTAAGCCTAACCCTAACCCTAGGCTACCCTTTACTGCTTCTGCCTCCAATACATTTCCTAAGCACTAGTGTTTGAAGGAACAGCTTAAAAAGAGAATCCTAATGTGATTTCTTTATAATGGGTGTGTTCCTTATCTTATCCTAGTGTCTAAACTCTTCTCCATGGCTGGACCCCCAAATAATATTCCTTTACGTGCTAAGGGGTATCTAGAGAGTGGGATAGGTTTAATAAATACCCTAACCCTAACGCATACCCTAACCCTAACCCCTATCCTAACCCTAACACGTACCCTAATCCTAACCCGTACCCTAAACCGAGCCCTAACCCTAAAACTAACCCGAACCCTAACCCCTACCCTAACCCTAACACATACCCTAATCTTAACCCATACCCTAAACCGAGCCCTAACCCTAACACTAACCCTAACCCTAACCCATACCCTACGCCGTACCCGAACCCCTCCCCGAACCCGTACCCTAAGCCGTACCCTAAGCCTAACCCTAAGCCTAACCCTAACCCTAGGCTACCCTTGACTGCTTCTGCCTCCAATAGATTTCCTAAGCACTAGTGTTTGAAGGAACAGCTTAAAACGAGAATCCTAATGTGATTTCTTTATAATGGGTGTGTTCCTTATATTATCCTAGTGTCTAAACTCTTCTCCATGGCTGGACCCCCAAATAATATTCCTTTACGTGCTAAGGGGTATCTAGAGAGTGGGATAGGTTTAATAACTACACTAACCCTAACGCGTACTCTAACCCTAACCCCTACCCTAACCCTAACACGTATCCTAATCCTAACCCGTACCCTAAACCGAGCCCTAACCCTAACACTAACCCTAACCCTAACCCTAACCCATACCCTACGCCGTACCCAAACCCCTCCTCGAACCCGTACGCTAAGCCGTACCCTAAGCCTAACCCTAAGCCTAACCCTAAGCCTAGGCTACCCTTGACTGCTTCTGCCTCCAATAGATTTCCTAAGCACTAGTGTTTTAAGGAACAGCTTACAAAGAGAATCCTAATGTGATTAGTTTATAATGGGTGTGTTCCTTATCTTATCCTAGTGTCTAAACTCTTCTCCATGGCTGGACCCCCAAATAATATTCCTTTACGTGCTAAGGGGTATCTAGAGAGTGGGATAGGTTTAATAACTACCCTAACCCTAACGCGTACCCTAACCCTAACCCCTACCCTAACCCTAACACGTACCCTAATCCTAACCCGTACCCTAAACCGAGCCCTAACCCTAACACTAACCCTAACCCTAACCCTAACCCATACCCTACGATGAACCCGAACCCCTCCCCGAACCCGTAACCTAAGCCATACCCTAACCCTAACCCTAAGCCTAACCCTAACCGTAGGCTACCCTTGACTGCTTCTGCCTCCAATAGATTTCCTAAGCACTAGTGTTTTAAGGAACAGCTTAAAAAGAGAATCCTAATGGGATTTCTTTATAATGGGTGTGTTCCTTATCTTATCCTAGTGTCTAAACTCTTCTCCATGGCTGGATCCCCAAATAATATTCCTTTACGTGCTAAGGGATATCTAGAGAGTGGGATAGGTTTAATAACTACCCTAACCCTAACGCATACCCTAACCGTAACCCCTAACCTAACCCTAACACGTACCCTAATCCTAACCCGTACCCTAAACCGAGCCCTAACCCTAAAACTAACCCTAACCCTAACCCCTACCCTAACCCTAACACATACCCTAATCTTAACCCATACCCTAAACCGAGCCCTAACCCTAACACTAACCCTAACCCTAACCCTAACCCATACCCTACGCCATACCCGAACCCCTCCCCGAACCCGTACCCTAAGCCGTACCCTAAGCCTAACCCTAAGCCTAACCCTAACCCTAGGCTACCCTTGACTGCTTCTGCCTCCAATAGATTTCCTAAGCACTATTGTTTTAAGGAACAGCTTAAAAAGAGAATCCTAAGGTGATTTCTTTATAATGGGTGTGTTCCTTATCTTATCCTAGTGTCTAAACTCTTCTCCATGGCTGGACCCCCAAATAATATTCCTTTATGTGCTAAGGGGTATCTAGAGAGTGGGATAGGTTTAATAACTACCCTAACCCTAATGCGTACGCTAACCCTAAACCCTACCCTAACCCTAACACGTACCCTAATCCTAACCCGTACCCTAAACCGAGCCCTAACCCTAACACTAACCCTAACCCTAACCCTAACCCATACCCTACGCCATACCCGAACCCCTCCCCGAACCCGTACCCTAAGCCGTACCCTAAGCCTAACCCTACGGATAACCCTAACCCTAGGCTACCCTTGACTGCTTCTGCCTCCAATAGATTTCCTAAGCACTAGTGTTTGAAGGAACAGCTTAAAACGAGAATCCTAATGTGATTTCTTTATACTGGGTGTGTTCCTTATATTATCCTAGTGTCTAAACTCTCCTCCATGGCTGGACCCCCAAATAATATTCCTTTACGTGCTAAGGGGTATCTAGAGAGTGGGATAGGTTTAATAACTACCCTAACCCTAACGCGTACCCTAACCCTAACCCCTACCCTAACCCTAACACGTACCCTAATCCTAACCCGTACCCTAAACCGAGCTCTAAAGCCAAAACTAACCCTAACCCTAACCCTAACCCATACCCTACGCCGTACCCGAAGCCCTCCCCGAACCCGTACCCTAAGCCGTACCCTAAGCCGTACCCTAAGCCTAACCCTAACCCTAGGCTACCCTTTACTGCTTCTGCCTCCAATACATTTCCTAAGCACTAGTGTTTGAAGGAACAGCTTAAAAAGAGAATCCTAATGTGATTTCTTTATAATGGGTGTGTTCCTTATCTTATCCTAGTGTCTAAACTCTTCTCCATGGCTGGACCCCCAAATAATATTCCTTTACGTGCTAAGGGGTATCTAGAGAGTGGGATAGGTTTAATAAATACCCTAACCCTAACGCATACCCTAACCCTAACCCCTATCCTAACCCTAACACGTACCCTAATCCTAACCCGTACCCTAAACCGAGCCCTAACCCTAAAACTAACCCGAACCCTAACCCCTACCCTAACCCTAACACATACCCTAATCTTAACCCATACCCTAAACCGAGCCCTAACCCTAACACTAACCCTAACCCTAACCCATACCCTACGCCGTACCCGAACCCCTCCCCGAACCCGTACCCTAAGCCGTACCCTAAGCCTAACCCTAAGCCTAACCCTAACCCTAGGCTACCCTTGACTGCTTCTGCCTCCAATAGATTTCCTAAGCACTAGTGTTTGAAGGAACAGCTTAAAACGAGAATCCTAATGTGATTTCTTTATAATGGGTGTGTTCCTTATATTATCCTAGTGTCTAAACTCTTCTCCATGGCTGGACCCCCGAATAATATTCCTTTACGGGCTAAGGGGTATCTAGAGAGTGGGATAGGTTTAATAACTACACTAACCCTAATGCGTACTCTAACCCTAACCCCTACCCTAACCCTAACACATATCATAATCCTAACCCGTACCCTAAACCGAGCCCTAACCCTCACACTAACCCTAACCCTAACCCTAACCCATACCCTACGCCGTACCCGAACCCCTCCTCGAACCCGTACCCTAAGCCGTACCCTAAGCCTAACCCTAAGCCTAACCCTAACCCTAGGCTACCCTTGACTGCTTCTGCCTCCAATAGATTTCCTAAGCACTAGTGTTTTAAGGAACAGCTTAAAAAGAGAATCCTAATGTGATTACTTTATAATGGGTGTGTTCCTTATCTTATCCTAGTGTCTAAACTCTTCTCCATGGCTGGACCCCCAAATAATATTCCTTTACGAGCTAAGGGGTATCTAGAGAGTGGGATAGGTTTAATAACTACCCTAATCCTAACACGTACCCTAACCCTAACCCCTACCCTAACCCTAACACGTACCCTAATCCTAACCCGTACCCTAAACCGAGCCCTAACCCTAACACTAACCCTAACCCTAACCCATACCCTACGCCCTACCCGAACCCCTCCCCGAACCCGTACCCTAAGCTGTACCCTAAGCCTAACCCTAAGGATAACCCTAACCCTAGGCTACCCTTGACTGCTTCTGCCTCCAATAGATTTCCTAAGCACTAGTGTTTGAAGGAACAGCTTAAAACGAGAATCCTAATGTGATTTCTTTATAATGGGTGTGTTCCTTATATTATCCTAGTGTCTAAACTCTCCTCCATGGCTGGACCCCCAAATAATATTCCTTTACGTGCTAAGGGGTATCTAGAGAGTGGGATAGGTTTAATAACTACCCTAACCCTAACGCGTACCCTAACCCTAACCCCTACCCTAACCCTAACACGTACCCTAATCCTAACCCGTACCCTAAACCGAGCTCTAAAGCCAAAACTAACTCTAACCCTAACCCTAACCCATACCCTACGCCGTACCCGAACCCCTCCCCGAACCCGTACCCTAAGCCGTACCCTAAGCCTAACCCTAAGGATAACCCTAACCCTAGGCTACCCTTGACTGCTTCTGCCTCCAATAGATTTCCTAAGCACTAGTGTTTGAAGGAACAGCTTAAAACGAGAATCCTAATGTGATTTCTCTATAATGGGTGTGTTCCTTATATTATCCTAGTGTCTAAACTCTTCTCCATGGCTGGACACCAAAATAATATTACTTTACGTGCTAAGGGGTATCTAGAGAGTGGGATAGGTTTAATAACTACCCTAACCCTAACGCGTACCCGAACTCTAACCCCTACCCTAACCATAACACGTACCCTAATCCTAACCCGTACCCTAAACCGAGCCCTAACCCTAACACTAACCCTAACCCTAACCCTAACCCATACCCTACGCCGTACCCGAACCCCTCCCCGAACCCGTACCCTAAGCCGTACCCTAAGCCGTACCCTAAGCCTAACCCTAACCCTAGGCTACCCTTTACTGCTTCTGCCTCCAATACATTTCCTAAGCACTAGTGTTTTAAGGAACAGCTTAAAAAGAGAATCCTAATGTGATTTCTTTATAATGGGTGTGTTCCTTATCTTATCCTAGTGTCTAAACTCTTCTCCATGGCTGGACCCCCAAATAATATTCCTTTACGTGCTAAGGGATATCTAGAGAGTGGGATAGGTTTAATAACTACCCTAACCCTAACGCGTACCCTAACTCTAACCCCTACCCTAACCCTAACACGTACCCTAATCCTAACCCGTACCCTAAACCGAGCCCTAACCCTAACACTAACCCTAACCCTAACCCTAACCCATACCCTACGCCGTAACCGAACCCCTCCCCGAACCCGTACCCTAAGCCGTACCCTAAGCCTAACCCTAAGCCTAACCCTAACCCTAGGCTACCCTTTACTGCTTCTGCCTCCAATACATTTCCTAAGCACTAGTGTTTTAAGGAACAGCTTAAAAAGAGAATCCTAATGGGATTTCTTTATAATGGGTGTGTTCCTTATCTTATCCTAGTGTCTAAACTCTTTTCCATGGCTGGACCCCCAAATAATATTCCTTTACATGCTAAGGGGTATCTAGAGAGTGGGATAGGTTTAATAACTACCCTAACCCTAACGCGTACCCTAACTCTAACCCCTACCCTAACCCTAACACGTACCCTAATCCTAACCCGTACCCTAAACCGAGCCCTAACCCTAACACTAACCCTAACCCTAACACTAACCCATACCCTACGCCGTACCCGAACCCCTCCCCGAGCCCGTACCCTAAGCCGTACCCTAAGCCGTACCCTAAGCCTAACCCTAACCCTAGGCTACCCTTTACTGCTTCTGCCTCCAATACATTTCCTAAGCACTAGTGTTTGAAGGAACAGCTTAAAAAGAGAATCCTAATGTGATTTCTTTATAATGGGTGTGTTCCTTATCTTATCCTAGTGTCTAAACTCTTCTCCATGGCTGGACCCCCAAATAATATTCCTTTACGTGCTAAGGGGTATCTAGAGAGTGGGATAGGTTTAATAAATACCCTAACCCTAACGCATACCCTAACCCTAACCCCTATCCTAACCCTAACACGTACCCTAATCCTAACCCGTACCCTAAACCGAGCCCTAACCCTAAAACTAACCCGAACCCTAACCCCTACCCTAACCCTAACACATACCCTAATCTTAACCCATACCCTAAACCGAGCCCTAACCCTAACACTAACCCTAACCCTAACCCATACCCTACGCCGTACCCGAACCCCTCCCCGAACCCGTACCCTAAGCCGTACCCTAAGCCTAACCCTAAGCCTAACCCTAACCCTAGGCTACCCTTGACTGCTTCTGCCTCCAATAGATTTCCTAAGCACTAGTGTTTGAAGGAACAGCTTAAAACGAGAATCCTAATGTGATTTCTTTATAATGGGTGTGTTCCTTATATTATCCTAGTGTCTAAACTCTTCTCCATGGCTGGACCCCCAAATAATATTCCTTTACGTGCTAAGGGGTATCTAGAGAGTGGGATAGGTTTAATAACTACACTAACCCTAACGCGTACTCTAACCCTAACCCCTACCCTAACCCTAACACGTATCCTAATCCTAACCCGTACCCTAAACCGAGCCCTAACCCTAACACTAACCCTAACCCTAACCCTAACCCATACCCTACGCCGTACCCAAACCCCTCCTCGAACCCGTACGCTAAGCCGTACCCTAAGCCTAACCCTAAGCCTAACCCTAAGCCTAGGCTACCCTTGACTGCTTCTGCCTCCAATAGATTTCCTAAGCACTAGTGTTTTAAGGAACAGCTTACAAAGAGAATCCTAATGTGATTAGTTTATAATGGGTGTGTTCCTTATCTTATCCTAGTGTCTAAACTCTTCTCCATGGCTGGACCCCCAAATAATATTCCTTTACGTGCTAAGGGGTATCTAGAGAGTGGGATAGGTTTAATAACTACCCTAACCCTAACGCGTACCCTAACCCTAACCCCTACCCTAACCCTAACACGTACCCTAATCCTAACCCGTACCCTAAACCGAGCCCTAACCCTAACACTAACCCTAACCCTAACCCTAACCCATACCCTACGCCATACCCGAACCCCTCCCCGAACCCGTACCCTAAGCCGTACCCTAAGCCTAACCCTAAGCCTAACCCTAACCCTAGGCTACCCTTGACTGCTTCTGCCTCCAATAGATTTCCTAAGCACTATTGTTTTAAGGAACAGCTTAAAAAGAGAATCCTAAGGTGATTTCTTTATAATGGGTGTGTTCCTTATCTTATCCTAGTGTCTAAACTCTTCTCCATGGCTGGACCCCCAAATAATATTCCTTTATGTGCTAAGGGGTATCTAGAGAGTGGGATAGGTTTAATAACTACCCTAACCCTAATGCGTACGCTAACCCTAAACCCTACCCTAACCCTAACACGTACCCTAATCCTAACCCGTACCCTAAACCGAGCCCTAACCCTAACACTAACCCTAACCCTAACCCTAACCCATACCCTACGCCATACCCGAACCCCTCCCCGAACCCGTACCCTAAGCCGTACCCTAAGCCTAACCCTACGGATAACCCTAACCCTAGGCTACCCTTGACTGCTTCTGCCTCCAATAGATTTCCTAAGCACTAGTGTTTGAAGGAACAGCTTAAAACGAGAATCCTAATGTGATTTCTTTATACTGGGTGTGTTCCTTATATTATCCTAGTGTCTAAACTCTCCTCCATGGCTGGACCCCCAAATAATATTCCTTTACGTGCTAAGGGGTATCTAGAGAGTGGGATAGGTTTAATAACTACCCTAACCCTAACGCGTACCCTAACCCTAACCCCTACCCTAACCCTAACACGTACCCTAATCCTAACCCGTACCCTAAACCGAGCTCTAAAGCCAAAACTAACCCTAACCCTAACCCTAACCCATACCCTACGCCGTACCCGAAGCCCTCCCCGAACCCGTACCCTAAGCCGTACCCTAAGCCGTACCCTAAGCCTAACCCTAACCCTAGGCTACCCTTTACTGCTTCTGCCTCCAATACATTTCCTAAGCACTAGTGTTTGAAGGAACAGCTTAAAAAGAGAATCCTAATGTGATTTCTTTATAATGGGTGTGTTCCTTATCTTATCCTAGTGTCTAAACTCTTCTCCATGGCTGGACCCCCAAATAATATTCCTTTACGTGCTAAGGGGTATCTAGAGAGTGGGATAGGTTTAATAAATACCCTAACCCTAACGCATACCCTAACCCTAACCCCTATCCTAACCCTAACACGTACCCTAATCCTAACCCGTACCCTAAACCGAGCCCTAACCCTAAAACTAACCCGAACCCTAACCCCTACCCTAACCCTAACACATACCCTAATCTTAACCCATACCCTAAACCGAGCCCTAACCCTAACACTAACCCTAACCCTAACCCATACCCTACGCCGTACCCGAACCCCTCCCCGAACCCGTACCCTAAGCCGTACCCTAAGCCTAACCCTAAGCCTAACCCTAACCCTAGGCTACCCTTGACTGCTTCTGCCTCCAATAGATTTCCTAAGCACTAGTGTTTGAAGGAACAGCTTAAAACGAGAATCCTAATGTGATTTCTTTATAATGGGTGTGTTCCTTATATTATCCTAGTGTCTAAACTCTTCTCCATGGCTGGACCCCCAAATAATATTCCTTTACGTGCTAAGGGGTATCTAGAGAGTGGGATAGGTTTAATAACTACACTAACCGTACTGCGTACTCTAACCCTAACCCCTACCCTAACCCTAACACGTATCCTAATCCTAACCCGTACCCGAAACCGAGCCCTAACCCTAACACTAACCCTAACCCTAACCCTAACCCATACCCTATGCCGTACCCGAACCCCTCCTCGAACCCGTACCCTAAGCCGTACCCTAAGCCTAACCCTAAGCCTAACCCTAAGCCTAGGCTACCCTTGACTGCTTCTGCCTCCAATAGATTTCCTAAGCACTAGTGTTTTAAGGAACAGCTTACAAAGAGAATCCTAATGTGATTACTTTATAATGGGTGTGTTCCTTATCTTATCCTAGTGTCTAAACTCTTCTCCATGGCTGGACCCCCAAATAATATTCCTTTACGCGCTAAGGGGTATCTAGAGAGTGGGATAGGTTTAATAACTACCCTAACCCTAACGCATACCCTAGCCCTAACCCCTACCCTAACCCTAACACGTACCCTAATCCTAACCCGTACCCTAAACCGAGCCCTAACCCTAACACTAACCCTAACCCTAACCCTAACCCATACCCTACGCCGTACCCGAACCCCTCCCCGAACCCGTACCCTAAGCCGTACCCTAAGACTAACCCTACGGATAACCCTAACCCTAGGCTACCCTTGACTGCTTCTGCCTCCAATAGATTTCCTAAGCACTAGTGTTTGAAGGAACAGCTTAAAACGAGAATCCTAATGTGATTTCTTTATAATGGGTGTGTTCCTTATATTATCCTAGTGTCTAAACTCTCCTCCATGGCTGGACCCCGAAATAATATTCCTTTACGTGCTAAGGGGTATCTAGAGAGTGGGATAGGTTTAATAACTACCCTAACCCTAACGCGTACCCTAACCCTAACCCCTACCCTAACCCTAACACGTACCCTAATCCTAACCCGTACCCTAAACCGAGCTCTAAAGCCAAAACTAACCCTAACCCTAACCCTAACCCATACCCTACGCCGTACCCGAAGCCCTCCCCGAACCCGTACCCTAAGCCGTACCCTAACCCTAACCCTAAGCCTAACCCTAACCCTAGGCTACCCTTGACTGCTTCTGCCTCCAATAGATTTCCTAAGCACTAGTGTTTTAAGGAACAGCTTAAAAAGAGAATCCTAATGTGATTTCTTTATAATGGGTGTGTTCCTTATCTTATCCTAGTGTCTAAACTCTTCTCCATGGCTGGACCCCCAAATAATATTACTTTACGTGCTAAGGGGTATCTGGAGAGTGGGATAGGTTTAATAACTACCCTAACCCTAACGCGTACCCTAACTCTAACCCCTACCCTAACCCTAACACGTACCCTAATCCTAACCCGTACCCTAAACCGAGCCCTAACCCTAACACTAACCCTAACCCTAACCCTAACCCATACCCTACGCCGTACCCGAACCCCTCCCCGAACCCGTACCCTAAGCCGTACCCTAAGCCGTACCCTAAGCCTAACCCTAACCCTAGGCTACCCTTTACTGCTTCTGCCTCCAATACATTTCCTAAGCACTAGTGTTTGAAGGAACAGCTTAAAAAGAGAATCCTAATGTGATTTCTTTATAATGGGTGTGTTCCTTATCTTATCCTAGTGTCTAAACTCTTCTGCATGGCTGGACCCCCAAATAATATTCCTTTACGTGCTAAGGGGTATCTAGAGAGTGGGATAGGTTTAATAAATACCCTAACCCTAACGCATACCCTAACCCTAACCCCTATCCTAACCCTAACACGTACCCTAATCCTAACCCGTACCCTAAACCGAGCCCTAACCCTAAAACTAACCCGAACCCTAACCCCTACCCTAACCCTAACACATACCCTAATCTTAACCCATACACTAAACCGAGCCCTAACCCTAACACTAACCCTGACCCATACCCTACGCCGTACCCGAACCCCTCCCCGAACCCGTACCCTAAGCCGTACCCTAAGCCTAACCCTAAGCCTAACCCTAACCCTAGGCTACCCTTGACTGCTTCTGCCTCCAATAGATTTCCTAAGCACTAGTGTTTGAAGGAACAGCTTAAAACGAGAATCCTAATGTGATTTCTTTATAATGGGTGTGTTCCTTATATTATCCTAGTGTCTAAACTCTTCTCCATGGCTGGACCCCCAAATAATATTCCTTTACGTGCTAAGGGGTATCTAGAGAGTGGGATAGGTTTAATAACTACACTAACCTTAATGCGTACTCTAACCCTAACCCCTACCCTAACCCTAACACGTATCCTAATCCTAACCCGTACCCTAAACCGAGCCCTAACCCTAACACTAACCCTAACCCTAACCCTAACCCATACCCTACGCCGTACCCGAACCCCTCCCCGAACCCGTACCCTCAGCCGTACCCTAAGCCTAAACCTAACCCTAGGCTACCCTTGACTGCTTCTGCCTCCAATAGATTTCCTAAGCACTAGTGTTTTAAGGAACAGCTTAAAAAGAGAATCCTAATGTGATTTCTTTATAATGGGTGTGTTCCTTATCTTATCCTAGTGTCTAAACTCTTCTCCATGGCTGGACCCCCAAATAATATTCCTTTACGTGCTAAGGGGTATCTAGAGAGTGGGATAGGTTTAATAACTACCCTAACCCTAACGCGTACCCTAACCCTAACCCCTACCCTTACCCTAACACGTACCCTAATCCTAACCCGTACCCTAAACCGAGACCTAACCCTAACACTAACCCTAACCCTAACCCTAACCCATACCCTACGCCGTACCCGAACCCCTCCCCGAACCCGTACCCTAAGCCGTACCCTAACCCTAACCCTAAGCCTAACCCTAACCCTAGGCTACCCTTGACTGCTTCTGCCTCCAATAGATTTCCTAAGCACTAGTGTTTGAAGGAACAGCTTAAAACGAGAATCCTAAGGTGATTTCTTTATAATGGGTGTGTTCCTTATCTTATCCTAGTGTCTAAACTCTTCTCCATGGCTGGACCCCCAAATAATATTCCTTTACGTGCTAAGGGGTATCTAGAGAGTGGGATAGGTTTAATAACTACCCTAACCCTAACGCATACCCTAACCCTAACCCCTATCCTAACCCTAACACGTACCCTAATCCTAACCCGTACCCTAAACCGAGCCCTAACCCTAAAACTAACCCTAACCCTAACCCCTACCCTAACCCTAACACATACCCTAATCTTAACCCATACCCTAAACCGATCCCTAACCCTAACACTAACCCTAGCCCTAACCCTAACCCATACCCTACGCCGTACCCGAACCCCTCCCCGAACCCGTACCCTAAGCCATACCCTAAGCCGTACCCTAAGCCTAACCCTAACCCTAGGCTACCCTTGACTGCTTCTGCCTCCAATAGATTTCCTAAGCACTAGTGTTTGAAGGAACAGCTTAAAACGAGAATCCTAATGTGATTTCTTTATAATGGGTGTGTTCCTTATATTATCCTAGTGTCTAAACTCTTCTCCATGGCTGGACCCCCAAATAATATTCCTTTACGTGCTAAGGGGTATCTAGAGAGTGAGATAGGTTTACTAACTACACTAACCCTAATGCGTACTCTAACCCTAACCCCTACCCTAACCCTAACACGTATCCTAATCCTAACCCGTACCCTAAACCGAGCCCTAACCCTCACACTAACCCTAACCCTAACCCTAACCCATACCCTACGCCGTACCCGAACCCCTCCTCGAACCCGTACCCTAAGCCGTACCCTAAGCCTAACCCTAAGCCTAACCCTAACCCTAGGCTACCCTTGACTGCTTCTGCCTCCAATAGATTTCCTAAGCACTAGTGTTTTAAGGAACAGCTTAAAAAGAGAATCCTAATGTGATTACTTTATAATGGGTGTGATCCTTTTCTTATCCTAGTGTCTAAACTCTTCTCCATGGTTGGACCCCGAAATAATATTCCTTTACGTGCTGAGGGGTATCTAGAGAGTGGGATAGGTTTAATAACTCCCCTAACCCTAATGCGTGCCCTAACCCTAAACCCTACCCTAACCCTAACACGTACCCTAATCCTAACCCATACCCTAAACCGAGCCCTAACCCTAACAATAACCCTAACCCTAACCCTAACCCATACCCTACGCCGTACCCGAACCCCTCCCCGAACCCGTACCCTAAGCCGTACCCTAAGCCTAACCCTAAGCCTCACCCTAACCCTAGGCTACCCTTTACTGCTTCTGCCTCCAATACATTTCCTAAGCACTAGTGTTTTAAGGAACAGCTTAAAAAGGGAATCCTAATGTGATTTCTTTATAATGGGTGTGTTCCTTATCTTATCCTAGTGTCTAAACTCTTCTCCATGGCTGGACCCCCAAATAATATTCCTTTACGTGCTAAGGGGTATCTAGAGAGTGGGATAGGTTTAATAACTACCCTAACCCTAACGCATACCCTAACCCTAACCCCTATCCTAACCCTAACACGTACCCTAATCCTAACCCGTACCCTAAACCGAGCCCTAACCCTAAAACTAACCCTAACCCTAACCCCTACCCTAACCCTAACACATACCCTAATCTTAACCCATATCCTAAACCGAGCCCTAACCCTAACCCTAACCCTAACCCATACCCTACGCCGTACCCGAACTCCTCCCCGAACCCGTACCCTAAGCCGTACCCTAAGCCTAACCCTAAGCCTAACCCTAACCCTAGGCTACCCTTGACTGCTTCTGCCTCCAATAGATTTCCTAAGCACTAGTGTTTGAAGGAACAGCTTTAAACGAGAATCCTAATGTGATTTCTTTATAATGGGTGTGTTCCTTATATTATCCTAGTGTCTAAACTCTTCTCCATGGCTGGACCCCCAAATAATATTCTTTACGTGCTAAGGGGTATCTAGAGAGTGGGATAGGTTTAATAACTACACTAACCCTAATGCGTACTCTAACCCTAACCCCTACCCTAACCCTAACACATATCATAATCCTAACCCGTACCCTAAACCGAGCCCTAACCCTCACACTAACCCTAACCCTAACCCTAACCCATACCCTACGCCGTACCCGAACCCCTCCTCGAACCCATACCCTAAGCCGTACCCTAAGCCTAACCCTAAGCCTAACCCTAACCCTAGGCTACACTTGACTGCTTCTGCCTCCAATAGATTTCCTAAGCACTAGTGTTTTAAGGAACAGCTTAAAAAGAGAATCATAATGTGATTACTTTATAATGGGTGTGTTCCTTATCTTATCCTAGTGTCTAAACTCTTCTCCATGGCTGGACCCCCAAATAATATTCCTTTACGAGCTAAGGGGTATCTAGAGAGTGGGATAGGTTTAATAACTACCCTAACCCTAACGCGTACCCTAACCCTAACCCCTACCCTAACCCTAACACGTACCCTAATCCTAACCCGTACCCTAAACCGAGCCCTAACCCTAACACTAACCCTAACCCTAACCCATACCCTACGCCCTACCCGAACCCCTCCCCGAACCCGTACCCTAAGCTGTACCCTAAGCCTAACCCTAAGGATAACCCTAACCCTAGGCTACCCTTGACTGCTTCTGCCTCCAATAGATTTCCTAAGCACTAGTGTTTGAAGGAACAGCTTCAAACGAGAATCCTAATGTGATTTCTTTATAATGGGTGTGTTCCTTATATTATCCTAGTGTCTAAACTCTCCTCCATGGCTGGACCCCCAAATAATATTCCTTTACGTGCTAAGTGGTATCTAGAGAGTGGGATAGGTTTAATAACTACCCTAACCCTAACGCGTACCCTAACCCTAACCCCTACCCTAACCCTAACACGTACCCTAATCCTAACCCGTACCCTAAACCGAGCTCTAAAGCCAAAACTAACCCTAACCCTAACCCTAACCCATACCCTACGCCGTACCCGAAGCCCTCCCCGAACCCGTACCCTAAGCCGTACCCTAACCCTAACCCTAAGCCTAACCCTAACCCTAGGCTACCCTTGACTGCTTCTGCCTCCAATAGATTTCCTAAGCACTAGTGTTTTAAGGAACAGCTTACAAAGAGAATCCTAATGTGATTACTTTATAATGGGTGTGTTCCTTATCTTATCCTAGTGTCTAAACTCTTCTCCATGGCTGGACCCCCAAATAATATTCCTTTACGTGCTAAGGGGTATCTAGAGAGTGGGATAGGTTTAATAACTAACCTAACCCTAACGCGTACCCTAACCCTAACCCCTACCCTAACCCTAACACGTACCCTAATCCTAACCCGTACCCTAAACCGAGCCCTAACCCTAACACTAACCCTAACCCTAACCCTAACCCATACCCTACGATGAACCCGAACCCCTCCCCGAACCCGTAACCTAAGCCATACCCTAACCCTAACCCTAAGCCTAACCCTAACCCTAGGCTACCCTTGACTGCTTCTGCCTCCAATAGATTTCCTAAGCACTAGTGTTTTAAGGAACAGCTTAAAAAGAGAATCCTAATGGGATTTCTTTATAATGGGTGTGTTCCTTATCTTATCCTAGTGTCTAAACTCTTCTCCATGGCTGGATCCCCAAATAATATTCCTTTACGTGCTAAGGGGTATCTAGAGAGTGGGATAGGTTTAATAACTACCCTAACCCTAACGCATACCCTAACCCGAACCCCTAACCTAACCCTAACACGTACCCTAATCCTAACCCGTACCCTAAACCGAGCCCTAACCCTAAAACTAACCCTAACCCTAACCCCTACCCTAACCCTAACACATACCCTAATCTTAACCCATACCCTAAACCGAGCTCTAACCCTAACACTAACCCTAACCCTAACCCTAACCCATACCCTACGCCATACCCGAACCCCTCCCCGAACCCGTACCCTAAGCCGTACCCTAAGCCTAACCCTAAGCCTAACCCTAACCCTAGGCTACCCTTGACTGCTTCTGCCTCCAATAGATTTCCTAAGCACTAGTGTTTGAAGGAACAGCTTAAAAAGAGAATCCTAATGTGATTTCTTTATAATGGGTGTGTTCCTTATCTTATCCTAGTGTCTAAACTCTTCTCCATGGCTGGACCCCCAAATAATATTCCTTTACGTGCTAAGGGGTATCTAGAGAGTGGGATAGGTTTAATAACTACCCTAACTCTAACGCGTACCCTAACCCTAACCCCTACCCTTACCCTAACCCGTACCCTAATCCTAACCCGTACCCTAAACCGAGCCCTAACCCTAACACTAACCCTAACCCTAACCCTAACCCATACCCTACGCCGTACCCGAACCCCTCCCCGAACCCGTACCCTAAGCCGTACCCTAAGCCTAACCCTAAGGATAACCCTAACCCTAGGCTACCCTTGACTGCTTCTGCCTCCAATAGATTTCCTAAGCACTAGTGTTTGAAGGAACAGCTTAAAACGAGAATCCTAATGTGATTTCTTTATAATGGGTGTGTTCCTTATATTATCCTAGTGTCTAAACTCTTCTCCATGGCTGGACACCCAGATAATATTCCTTTACGTGCTAAGGGGTATCTAGAGAGTGGGATAGGTTTAATAACTACCCTAACCCTAACGCGTACCCTAACTCTAACCCCTACCCTAACCCTAACACGTACCCTAATCCTAACCCGTACCCTAAACCGAGCCCTAACCCTAACACTAACCCTAACCCTAACCCTAACCCATACCCTACGCCGTACCCGAACCCCTTCCCGAACCCGTACCCTCAGCCGTACCCTAAGCCTAACCCTAACCCTAGGCTACCCTTGACTGCTTCTGCCTCCAATAGATTTCCTAAGCACTAGTGTTTGAAGGAACAGCTTAAAACGAGAATCCTAATGTGATTTCTTTATAATGGGTGTGTTCCTTATATTATCCTAGTGTCTAAACTCTTCTCCATGGCTGGACCCCCAAATAATATTCCTTTACGTGCTAAGGGGTATCTAGAGAGTGAGATAGGTTTACTAACTACACTAACCCTAATGCGTACTCTAACCCTAACCCCTACCCTAACCCTAACACGTATCCTAATCCTAACCCGTACCCTAAACCGAGCCCTAACCCTCACACTAACCCTAACCCTAACCCTAACGCATACCCTACGCCGTACCCGAACCCCTCCTCGAACCCGTACCCTAAGCCGTACCCTAAGCCTAACCCTAAGCCTAACCCTAACCCTAGGCTACCCTTGACTGCTTCTGCCTCCAATAGATTTCCTAAGCACTAGTGTTTTAAGGAACAGCTTAAAAAGAGAATCCTAATGTGATTACTTTATAATGGGTGTGATCCTTTTCTTATCCTAGTGTCTAAACTCTTCTCCATGGTTGGACCCCGAAATAATATTCCTTTACGTGCTGAGGGGTATCTAGAGAGTGGGATAGGTTTAATAACTCCCCTAACCCTAATGCGTGCCCTAACCCTAAACCCTACCCTAACCCTAACACGTACCCTAATCCTAACCCATACCCTAAACCGAGCCCTAACCCTAACAATAACCCTAACCCTAACCCTAACCCATACCCTACGCCGTACCCGAACCCCTCCCCGAACCCGTACCCTAAGCCGTACCCTAAGCCTAACCCTAAGCCTCACCCTAACCCTAGGCTACCCTTTACTGCTTCTGCCTCCAATACATTTCCTAAGCACTAGTGTTTTAAGGAACAGCTTAAAAAGGGAATCCTAATGTGATTTCTTTATAATGGGTGTGTTCCTTATATTATCCTAGTGTCTAAACTCTTCTCCATGGCTGGACCCCCAAATAATATTCCTTTACGTGCTAAGGGGTATCTAGAGAGTGGGATAGGTTTAATAACTACCCTAACCCTAACGCGTACCCTAACCCTAACCCCTACCCTTACCCTAACCCGTACCCTAATCCTAACCCGTACCCTAAACCGAGCCCTAACCCTAACACTAACCCTAACCCTAACCCTAACCCATACCCTACGCCGTACCCGAACCCCTCCCCGAACCCGTACCCTAAGCCGTACCCTAAGCCTAACCCTAAGGATAACCCTAACCCTAGGCTACCCTTGACTGCTTCTGCCTCCAATAGATTTCCTAAGCACTAGTGTTTGAAGGAACAGCTTAAAACGAGAATCCTAATGTGATTTCTTTATAATGGGTGTGTTCCTTATATTATCCTAGTGTCTAAACTCTTCTCCATGGCTGGACACCCACATAATATTCCTTTACGTGCTAAGGGGTATCTAGAGAGTGGGATAGGTTTAATAACTACCCTAACCCTAACGCGTACCCTAACTCTAACCCCTACCCTAACCCTAACACGTACCCTAATCCTAACCCGTACCCTAAACCGAGCCCTAACCCTAACACTAACCCTAACCCTAACCCTAACCCATACCCTACGCCGTACCCGAACCCCTTCCCGAACCCGTACCCTCAGCCGTACCCTAAGCCTAACCCTAACCCTAGGCTACCCTTGACTGCTTCTGCCTCCAATAGATTTCCTAAGCACTAGTGTTTGAAGGAACAGCTTAAAACGAGAATCCTAATGTGATTTCTTTATAATGGGTGTGTTCCTTATATTATCCTAGTGTCTAAACTCTTCTCCATGGCTGGACCCCCAAATAATATTCCTTTACGTGCTAAGGGGTATCTAGAGAGTGAGATAGGTTTACTAACTACACTAACCCTAATGCGTACTCTAACCCTAACCCCTACCCTAACCCTAACACGTATCCTAATCCTAACCCGTACCCTAAACCGAGCCCTAACCCTCACACTAACCCTAACCCTAACCCTAACGCATACCCTACGCCGTACCCGAACCCCTCCTCGAACCCGTACCCTAAGCCGTACCCTAAGCCTAACCCTAAGCCTAACCCTAACCCTAGGCTACCCTTGACTGCTTCTGCCTCCAATAGATTTCCTAAGCACTAGTGTTTTAAGGAACAGCTTAAAAAGAGAATCCTAATGTGATTACTTTATAATGGGTGTGATCCTTTTCTTATCCTAGTGTCTAAACTCTTCTCCATGGTTGGACCCCGAAATAATATTCCTTTACGTGCTGAGGGGTATCTAGAGAGTGGGATAGGTTTAATAACTCCCCTAACCCTAATGCGTGCCCTAACCCTAAACCCTACCCTAACCCTAACACGTACCCTAATCCTAACCCATACCCTAAACCGAGCCCTAACCCTAACAATAACCCTAACCCTAACCCTAACCCATACCCTACGCCGTACCCGAACCCCTCCCCGAACCCGTACCCTAAGCCGTACCCTAAGCCTAACCCTAAGCCTCACACTAACCCTAGGCTACCCTTTACTGCTTCTGCCTCCAATACATTTCCTAAGCACTAGTGTTTTAAGGAACAGCTTAAAAAGGGAATCCTAATGTGATTTCTTTATAATGGGTGTGTTCCTTATCTTATCCTAGTGTCTAAACTCTTCTCCATGGCTGGACCCCCAAATAATATTCCTTTACGTGCTAAGGGGTATCTAGAGAGTGGGATAGGTTTAATAACTACCCTAACCCTAACGCATACCCTAACCCTAACCCCTATCCTAACCCTAACACGTACCCTAATCCTAACCCGTACCCTAAACCGAGCCCTAACCCTAAAACTAACCCTAACCCTAACCCCTACCCTAACCCTAACACATACCCTAATCTTAACCCATATCCTAAACCGAGCCCTAACCCTAACCCTAACCCTAACCCATACCCTACGCCGTACCCGAACTCCTCCCCGAACCCGTACCCTAAGCCGTACCCTAAGCCTAACCCTAAGCCTAACCCTAACCCTAGGCTACCCTTGACTGCTTCTGCCTCCAATAGATTTCCTAGGCACTAGTGTTTGAAGGAACAGCTTAAAACGAGAATCCTAATGTGATTTCTTTATAATGGGTGTGTTCCTTATATTATCCTAGTGTCTAAACTCTTCTCCATGGCTGGACCCCCAAATAATATTCTTTACGTGCTAAGGGGTATCTAGAGAGTGGGATAGGTTTAATAACTACACTAACCCTAATGCGTACTGTAACCCTAACCCCTACCCTAACCCTAACACATATCATAATCCTAACCCGTACCCTAAACCGAGCCCTAACCCTCACACTAACCCTAACCCTAACCCTAACCCATACCCTACGCCGTACCCGAACCCCTCCTCGAACCCATACCCTAAGCCGTACCCTAAGCCTAACCCTAAGCCTAACCCTAACCCTAGGCTACCCTTGACTGCTTCTGCCTCCAATAGATTTCCTAAGCACTAGTGTTTTAAGGAACAGCTTAAAAAGAGAATCCTAATGTGATTACTTTATAATGGGTGTGTTCCTTATCTTATCCTAGTGTCTAAACTCTTCTCCATGGCTGGACCCCCAAATAATATTCCTTTACGAGCTAAGGGGTATCTAGAGAGTGGGATAGGTTTAATAACTACCCTAACCCTAACGCGTACCCTAACCCTAACCCCTACCCTAACCCTAACACGTACCCTAATCCTAACCCGTACCCTAAACCGAGCCCTAACCCTAACACTAACCCTAACCCTAACCCATACCCTACGCCCTACCCGAACCCATCCCCGAACCCGTACCCTAAGCTGTACCCTAAGCCTAACCCTAAGGATAACCCTAACCCTAGGCTACCCTTGACTGCTTCTGCCTCCAATAGTTTTCCTAAGCACTAGTGTTTGAAGGAACAGCTTAAAACGAGAATCCTAATGTGATTTCTTTATAATGGGTGTGTTCCTTATATTATCCTAGTGTCTAAACTCTCCTCCATGGCTGGACCCCCAAATAATATTCCTTTACGTGCTAAGTGGTATCTAGAGAGTGGGATAGGTTTACTAACTACCCTAACCCTAACGCGTACCCTAACCCTAACCCCTACCCTAACCCTAACACGTACCCTAATCCTAACCCGTACCCTAAACCGAGCTCTAAAGCCAAAACTAACCCTAACCCTAACCCTAACCCATACCCTACGCCGTACCCGAAGCCCTTCCCGAACCCGTACCCTAAGCCGTACCCTAACCCTAACCCTAAGCCTAACCCTAACCCTAGGCTACCCTTGACTGCTTCTGCCTCCAATAGATTTCCTAAGCACTAGTGTTTTAAGGAACAGCTTACAAAGAGAATCCTAATGTGATTACTTTATAATGGGTGTGTTCTTTATCTTATCCTAGTGTCTAAACTCTTCTCCATGGCTGGACCCCCAAATAATATTCCTTTACGTGCTAAGGGGTATCTAGAGAGTGGGATAGGTTTAATAACTACCCTAACCCTAACGCGTACCCTAACCCTAACCCCTACCCTAACCCTAACACGTACCCTAATCCTAACCCGTACCCTAAACCGAGCCCTAACCCTAACACTAACCCTAACCCTAACCCTAACCCATACCCTACGATGAACCCGAACCCCTCCCCGAACCCGTAACCTAAGCCATACCCTAACCCTAACCCTAAGCCTAACCCTAACCCTAGGCTACCCTTGACTGCTTCTGCCTCCAATAGATTTCCTAAGCACTAGTGTTTTAAGGAACAGCTTAAAAAGAGAATCCTAATGGGATTTCTTTATAATGGGTGTGTTCCTTATCTTATCCTAGTGTCTAAACTCTTCTCCATGGCTGGATCCCCAAATAATATTCCTTTACGTGCTAAGGGGTATCTAGAGATTGGATAGGTTTAATAACTACCCTAACCCTAACGCATACCCTAACCCTAACCCCTAACCTAACCCTAACACGTACCCTAATCCTAACCCGTACCCTAAACCGAGCCCTAACCCTAAAACTAACCCTAACCCTAACCCCTACCCTAACCCTAACACATACCCTAATCTTAACCCATACCCTAAACCGAGCTCTAACCCTAACACTAACCCTAACCCTAACCCTAACCCATACCCTACGCCATACCCGAACCCCTCACCGAACCCGTACCCTAAGCCGTACCCTAAGCCTAACCCTAAGCCTAACCCTAACCCTAGGCTACCCTTGACTGCTTCTGCCTCCAATAGATTTCCTAAGCACTAGTGTTTGAAGGAACAGCTTAAAAAGAGAATCCTAATGTGATTTCTTTATAATGGGTGTGTTCCTTATCTTATCCTAGTGTCTAAACTCTTCTCCATGGCTGGACCCCCAAATAATATTCCTTTACGTGCTAAGGGGTATCTAGAGAGTGGGATAGGTTTAATAACTACCCTAACCCTAACGCGTACCCTAACCCTAACCCCTACCCTTACCCTAACCCGTACCCTAATCCTAACCCGTACCCTAAACCGAGCCCTAACCCTAACACTAACCCTAACCCTAACCCTAACCCATACCCTACGCCGTACCCGAACCCCTCCCCGAACCCGTACCCTAAGCCGTACCCTAAGCCTAACCCTAAGGATAACCCTAACCCTAGGCTACCCTTGACTGCTTCTGCCTCCAATAGATTTCCTAAGCACTAGTGTTTGAAGGAACAGCTTAAAACGAGAATCCTAATGTGATTTCTTTATAATGGGTGTGTTCCTTATATTATCCTAGTGTCTAAACTCTTCTCCATGGCTGGACACCCACATAATATTCCTTTACGTGCTAAGGGGTATCTAGAGAGTGGGATAGGTTTAATAACTACCCTAACCCTAACGCGTACCCTAACTCTAACCCCTACCCTAACCCTAACACGTACCCTAATCCTAACCCGTACCCTAAACCGAGCCCTAACCCTAACACTAACCCTAACCCTAACCCTAACCCATACCCTACGCCGTACCCGAACCCTCTCCCGAACCCGTACGCTCAGCCGTACCCTAAGCCTAACCCTAACCCTAGGCTACCCTTGACTGCTTCTGCCTCCAATAGATTTCCTAAGCACTAGTGTTTTAAGGAACAGCTTAAAAAGAGAATCCTAATGTGATTACTTTATAATGGGTGTGTTCCTTATCTTATCCTAGTATCTAAACTCTTCTCCATGGCTGGACCCCCAAATAATATTCCTTTACGTGCTAAGGGGTATCTAGAGAGTGGGATAGGTTTAATAACTACCCTAACCCTAACGCTTACCCTAACCCTAACCCCTACCCTAACCCTAACACGTACCCTAATCCTAACCCGTACCCTAAACCGAGCTCTAAAGCCAAAACTAACCCTAACCCTAACCCTAACCCATACCCTACGCCGTACCCGAAGCCCTCCCCGAACCCGTACCCTAAGCCGTACCCTAACCCTAACCCTAAGCCTAACCCTAACCCTAGGCTACCCTTGACTGCTTCTGCCTCCAATAGATTTCCTAAGCACTAGTGTTTTAAGGAACAGCTTAAAAAGAGAATCCTAATGTGATTTCTTTATAATGGGTGTGTTCCTTATCTTATCCTAGTGTCTAAACTCTTCTCCATGGCTGGACCCCCAAATAATATTCCTTTACGTGCTAAGGGGTATCTAGAGAGTGGGATAGGTTTAATAACTACCCTAACCCTAACGCGTACCCTAACCCTAACCCCTACCCTTACCCTAACACGTACCCTAATCCTAACCCGTATCCTAAACCGAGCCCTAACCCTAACACTAACCCTAACCCTAACCCTAACCCATACCCTACGCCGTACCCGAACCCCTCCCCGAACCCGTACCCTAAGCCGTACCCTAAGCCTAACCCTAAGGATAACCCTAACCCTAGGCTACCCTTGACTGCTTCTGCCTCCAATAGATTTCCTAAGCACTAGTGTTTGAAGGAACATCTTAAAACGAGAATCCTAATGTGATTTCTCTATAATGGGTGTGTTCCTTATATTATCCTAGTGTCTAAACTCTTCTCCATGGCTGGACACCAAAATAATATTACTTTACGTGCTAAGGGGTATCTAGAGAGTGGGATAGGTTTAATAATTACCCTAACCCTAACGCGTACCCTAACTCTAACCCCTACCCTAACCCTAACACGTACCCTAATCCTAACCCATACCCTAAACCGAGCCCTAACCCTAACACTAACCCTAACCCTAACCCTAACCCATACCCTACGCCGTACCCGAACCCCTCCCCGAACCCGTACCCTAAGCCGTACCCTAAGCCGTACCCTAAGCCTAACCCTAACCCTAGGCTACCCTTGACTGCTTCTGCCTCCAATAGATTTCCTAAGCACTATTGTTTTAAGGAATGGCTTAAAAAGAGAATCCTAATGTGATTTCTTTATAATGGGTGTGTTCCTTATCTTATCCTAGTGTCTAAACTCTTCTCCATGGCTGGACCCCCAAATAATATTCCTTTACGTGCTAAGGGGTATCTAGAGAGTGGGATAGGTTTAATAACTACCCTAACCCTAACGCGTACCCTAACTCTAACCCCTACCCTAACCCTAACACGTACCCTAATCCTAACCCGTACCCTAAACCGAGCCCTAACCCTAACACTAACCCTAACCCTAACCCTAACCCATACCCTACGCCGTAACCGAACCCCTCCCCGAACCCGTACCCTAAGCCGTACCCTAAGCCTAACCCTAAGCCTAACCCTAACCCTAGGCTACCCTTTACTGCTTCTGCCTCCAATACATTTCCTAAGCACTAGTGTTTTAAGGAACAGCTTAAAAAGAGAATCCTAATGGGATTTCTTTATAATGGGTGTGTTCCTTATCTTATCCTAGTGTCTAAACTCTTCTCCATGGCTGGACCCCCAAATAATATTCCTTTACGTGCTAAGGGGTATCTAGAGAGTGGGATAGGTTTAATAACTACCCTAACCCTAACGCGTACCCTAACCCTAACCCCTACCCTTACCCTAACACGTACCCTAATCCTACCCCGTACCCTAAACCGAGCCCTAACCCTAACACTCACCCTAACCCTAACCCTAACCCATACCCTACGCCGTACCCGAACCCCTCCCCGAACCCGTACCCTAAGCCGTACCCTAAGCCTAACCCTAAGGATAACCCTAACCCTAGGCTACCCTTGACTGCTTCTGCCTCCAATAGATTTCCTAAGCACTAGTGTTTGAAGGAACAGCTTAAAACGAGAATCCTAATGTGATTTCTCTATAATGGGTGTGTTCCTTATCTTATCCTAGTGTCTAAACTGTTCTCCATGGCTGGACACCAAAATAATATTACTTTACGTGCTAAGGGGTATCTAGAGAGTGGGATAGGTTTAATAACTACCCTAACCCTAACGCGTACCCTAACCCTAACCCCTACCCTAACCCTAACACGTACCCTAATCCTAACCCGTACCCTAAACCGAGCCCTAACCCTCACACTAACCCTAACCCTAACCCTAACCCATACCCTACGCCGTACCCGAACCCCTCCCCGAACCCGTACCCTAAGCCGTACCCTAAGCCGTACCCTAAGCCTAACCCTAACCCTAGGCTACCCTTTACTGCTTCTGCCTCCAATACATTTCCTAAGCACTAGTGTTTGAAGGAACAGCTTAAAAAGAGAATCCTAATGTGATTTCTTTATAATGGGTGTGTTCCTTATCTTATCCTAGTGTCTAAACTCTTCTCCATGGCTGGACCCCCAAATAATATTCCTTTACGTGCTAAGGGGTATCTAGAGAGTGGGATAGGTTTAATAAATACCCTAACCCTAACGCATACCCTAACCCTAACCCCTATCCTAACCCTAACACGTATCCTAATCCTAACCCGTACCCTAAACCGAGCCCTAACCCTAAAACTAACCCTAACCCTAACCCCTACCCTAACCCTAACACATACCCTAATCTTAACCCATACCCTAAACCGAGCCCTAACCCTAACACTAACCCTAGCCCTAACCCTAACCCATACCCTACGCCGTACCCGAACCCCTCCCCGAACCCGTACCCTAAGCCGTACCCTAAGCCTAACCCTAAGCCTAACCCTAACCCTAGGCTACCCTTGACTGCTTCTGCCTCCAATAGATTTCCTAAGCACTAGTGTTTGAAGGAACAGCTTAAAACGAGAATCCTAATGTGATTTCTTTATAATGGGTGTGTTCCTTATATTATCCTAGTGTCTAAACTCTTCTCCATGGCTGGACCCCCAAATAATATTCCTTTACGTGCTAAGGGGTATCTAGAGAGTGGGATAGGTTTAATAACTACACTAACCCTAATGCGTACTCTAACCCTAACCCCTACCCTAACCCTAACACGTATCCTAATCCTAACCCGTACCCTAAACCGAGCCCTAACCCTCACACTAACCCTAACCCTAACCCTAACCCATACCCTACGCCGTACCCGAACCCCTCCTCGAACCCGTACCCTCAGCCGTACCCTAAGCCTAACCCTAACCCTAGGCTACCCTTGACTGCTTCTGCCTCCAATAGATTTCCTAAGCACTAGTGTTTTAAGGAACAGCTTAAAAAGAGAATCCTAATGTGATTATTTTATAATGGGTGTGTTCCTTATCTTATCCTAGTGTCTAAACTCTTCTCCATGGCTGGACCCCCAAATAATATTCCTTTACGTGCTAAGGGGTATCTAGAGAGTGGGATAGGTTTAATAACTACCCTAACCCTAACGCGTACCCTAACCCTAACCCCTACCCTAACCCTAACACGTACCCTAATCCTAACCCGTACCCTAAACCGAGCCCTAACCCTAACACTAACCCTAACCCTAACCCTAACCCATACCCTACGATGAACCCGAACCCCTCCCCGAACCCGTAACCTAAGCCATACCCTAACCCTAACCCTAAGCCTAACCCTAACCCTAGGCTACCCTTGACTGCTTCTGCCTCCAATAGATTTCCTAAGCACTATTGTTTTAAGGAACAGCTTAAAAAGAGAATCCTAAGGTGATTTCTTTATAATGGGTGTGTTCCTTATCTTATCCTAGTGTCTAAACTCTTCTCCATGGCTGGACCCCCAAATAATATTCCTTTACGTGCTAAGGGGTATCTAGAGAGTGGGATAGGTTTAATAACTACCCTAACCCTAACGCATACCCTAACCCTAACCCCTATCCTAACCCTAACACGTACCCTAATCCTAACCCGTACCCTAAACCGAGCCCTAACCCTAAAACTAACCCTAACCCTAACCCCTACCCTAACCCTAACACATACCCTAATCTTAACCCATACCCTAAACCGATCCCTAACCCTAACACTAACCCTAGCCCTAACTCTAACCCATACCCTACGCCGTACCCGAACCCCTCCCCGAACCCGTACCCTAAGCCGTACCCTAAGCCTAACCCTAAGCCTAACCCTAACCCTAGGCTACCCTTGACTGCTTCTGCCTCCAATAGATTTCCTAAGCACTAGTGTTTGAAGGAACAGCTTAAAACGAGAATCCTAATGTGATTTCTTTATAATGGGTGTGTTCCTTATATTATCCTAGTGTCTAAACTCTTCTCCATGGCTGGACCCCCAAATAATATTCCTTTACGTGCTAAGGGGTATCTAGAGAGTGGGATAGGTTTAATAACTACACTAACCCTAATCCGTACTCTAACCCTAACCCCTACCCTAACCCTAACACGTATCCTAATCCTAACCCGTACCCTAAACCGAGCCCTAACCCTCACACTAACCCTAACCCTAACCCTAACCCATACCCTACGCCGTACCCGAACCCCTCCTCGAACCCGTACCCTAAGCCGTACCCTAAGCCTAACCCTAAGCCTAACCCTAACCCTAGGCTACCCTTGACTGCTTCTGCCTCCAATAGATTTCCTAAGCACTAGTGTTTTAAGGAACAGCTTAAAAAGAGAATCCTAATGTGATTACTTTATAATGGGTGTGTTCCTTATCTTATCCTAGTGTCTAAACTCTTCTCCATGGCTGGACCCCCAAATAATATTCCTTTATGTGCTAAGGGGTATCTAGAGAGTGGGATAGGTTTAATAACTACCCCAACCCTAACGCGTACCCTAACCCTAACCCCTACCCTAACCCTAACACGTACCCTAATCCTAACCCGTACCCTAAACCGAGCCCTAACCCTAACACTAACCCTAACCCTAACCCTAACCCATACCCTACGATGAACCCGAACCCCTCCCCGAACCCGTAACCTAAGCCATACCCTAACCCTAACCCTAAGCCTAACCCTAACCCTAGGCTACTCTTGACTGCTTCTGCCTCCAATAGATTTCCTAAGCACTATTGTTTTAAGGAACAGCTTAAAAAGAGAATCCTAAGGTGATTTCTTTATAATGGGTGTGTTCCTTTTCTTATCCTAGTGTCTAAACTCTTCTCCATGGTTGGACCCCCAAATAATATTCCTTTACGTGCTGAGGGGTATCTAGAGAGTGGGATAGGTTTAATAACTCCCCTAACCCTAATGCGTGCCCTAACCCTAAACCCTACCCTAACCCTAACACGTACCCTAATCCTAACCCATACCCTAAACCGAGCCCTAACCCTAACAATAACCCTAACCCTAACCCTAACCCATACCCTACGCCGTACCCGAACCCCTCCCCGAACCCGTACCCTAAGCCGTACCCTAAGCCTAACCCTAACCCTAGGCTACCCTTGACTGCTTCTGCCTCCAATACATTTCCTAAGCACTAGTGTTTTAAGGAACAGCTTAAAAAGAGAATCCTAATGTGATTTCTTTATAATGGGTGTGTTCCTTATCTTATCCTAGTGTCTAAACTCTTCTCCATGGCTGGACCCCCAAATAATATTCCTTTACGTGCTAAGGGGTATCTAGAGAGTGGGATAGGTTTAATAACTACCCTAACCCTAACGCATACCCTAACCCTAACCCCTATCCTAACCCTAACACGTACCCTAATCCTAACCCGTACCCTAAACCGAGCCCTAACCCTAAAACTAACCCTAACCCTAACCCCTACCCTAACCCTAACACATACCCTAATCTTAACCCATATCCTAAACCGAGCCCTAACCCTAACCCTAACCCTAACCCATACCCTACGCCGTACCCGAACCCCTCCCCGAACCCGTACCCTAAGCCGTACCCTAAACCTAACCCTAAGGATAACCCTAACCCTAGGCTACCCTTGACTGCTTCTGCCTCCAATAGATTTCCTAAGCACTAGTGTTTGAAGGAACAGCTTAAAACGAGAATCCTAATGTGATTTCTCTATAATGGGTGTGTTCCTTATATTATCCTAGTGTCTAAACTCTTCTCCATGGCTGGACACCAAAATAATATTCCTTTACGTGCTAAGGGGTATCTAGAGAGTGGGATAGTTTTAATAACTACCCTAACCCTAACGCGTACCCTAACTCTAACCCCTACCCTAACCCTAACACGTACCCTAATCCTAACCCGTACCCTAAACCGAGCCCTAACCCTAACACTAACCCTAACCCTAACCCTAACCCATACCCTACGCCGTACCCGAAGCCCTCCCCGAACCCGTACCCTAAGCCGTACCCTAACCCTAACCCTAAGCCTAACCCTAACCCTAGGCTACCGTTGACTGCTTCTGCCTCCAATAGATTTCCTAAGCACTAGTGTTTTAAGGAACAGCTTACAAAGAGAATCCTAATGTGATTACTTTATAATGGGTGTGTTCCTTATCTTATCCTAGTGTCTAAACTCTTCTCCATGGCTGGACCCCCAAATAATATTCCTTTACGTGCTAAGGGGTATCTAGAGAGTGGGATAGGTTTAATAACTACCCTAACCCTAACGCGTACCCTAACCCTAACCCCTACCCTAACCCTAACACGTACCCTAATCCTAACCCGTACCCTAAACCGAGCCCTAACCCTAACACTAACCCTAACCCTAACCCTAACCCATACCCTACGATGAACCCGAACCCCTCCCCGAACCCGTAACCTAAGCCATACCCTAACCCTAACCCTAAGCCTAACCCTAACCCTAGGCTACCCTTGACTGCTTCTGCCTCCAATAGATTTCCTAAGCACTAGTGTTTTAAGGAACAGCTTAAAAAGAGAATCCTAATGGGATTTCTTTATAATGGGTGTGTTCCTTATCTTATCCTAGTGTCTAAACTCTTCTCCATGGCTGGATCCCCAAATAATATTCCTTTACGTGCTAAGGGGTATCTAGAGAGTGGGATAGGTTTAATAACTACCCTAACCCTAACGCATACCCTAACCCTAACCCCTAACCTAACCCTAACACGTACCCTAATTCTAACCCGTACCCTAAACCGAGCCCTAACCCTAAAACTAACCCTAACCCTAACCCCTACCCTAACCCTAACACATACCCTAATCTTAACCCATACCCTAAACCGATCCCTAACCCTAACACTAACCCTAGCCCTAACCCTAACCCATACCCTACGCCGTACCCGAACCCCTCCCCGAACCCGTACCCTAAGCCGTACCCTAAGCCTAACCCTAAGCCTAACCCTAACCCTAGGCTACCCTTGACTGCTTCTGCCTCCAATAGATTTCCTAAGCACTAGTGTTTGAAGGAACAGCTTAAAACGAGAATCCTAATGTGATTTCTTTATAATGGGTGTGTTCCTTATATTATCCTAGTGTCTAAACTCTTCTCCATGGCTGGACCCCCAAATAATATTCCTTTACGTGCTAAGGGGTATCTAGAGAGTGGGATAGGTTTAATAACTACACTAACCCTAATGCGTACTCTAACCCTAACCCCTACCCTAACCCTAACACGTATCCTAATCCTAACCCGTACCCTAAACCGAGCCCTAACCCTCACACTAACCCTAACCCTAACCCTAACCCATACCCTACGCCGTACCCGAACCCCTCCTCGAACCCGTACCCTAAGCCGTACCCTAAGCCTAACCCTAACCCTAGGCTACCCTTGACTGCTTCTGCCTCCAATAGATTTCCTAAGCACTAGTGTTTTAAGGAACAGCTTAAAAAGAGAATCCTAATGTGATTACTTTATAATGGGTGTGTTCCTTATCTTATCCTAGTGTCTAAACTCTTCTCCATGGCTGGACCCCCAAATAATATTCCTTTACGTGCTAAGGGGTATCTAGAGAGTGGGATAGGTTTAATAACTACCCTAACCCTAACGCGTACCCTAACCCTAACCCCTACCCTAACCCTAACACGTACCCTAATCCTAACCCGTACCCTAATCCGAGCCCTAACCCTAACACTAACCCTAACCCTAACCCTAACCCATACCCTACGATGAACCCGAACTCCTCCCCGAACCCGTAACCTAAGCCATACCCTAACCCTAACCCTAAGCCTAACCCTAACCCTAGGCTACCCTTGACTGCTTCTGCCTCCAATAGATTTCCTAAGCACTATTGTTTAAAGGAACAGCTTAAAAAGAGAATCCTAAGGTGATTTCTTTATAATGGGTGTGTTCCTTATCTTATCCTAGTGTCTAAACTCTTCTCCATGGCTGGACCCCCAAATAATATTACTTTATGTGCTAAGGGGTATCTAGAGAGTGGGATAGGTTTAATAACTACCCTAACCCTAATGCGTACGCTAACCCTAAACCCTACCCTAGCCCTAACACGTACCCTAATCCTAACCCGTACCCTAAACCGAGCCCTAACCCTAACACTAACCCTAACCCTAACCCTAACCCATACCCTACGCCATACCCGAACCCCTCCCCGAACCCGTACCCTAAGCCGTACCCTAAGCCTAACCCTACGGATAACCCTAACCCTAGGCTACCCTTGACTGCTTCTGCCTCCAATAGATTTCCTAAGCACTAGTGTTTGAAGGAACAGCTTAAAACGAGAATCCTAATGTGATTTCTTTATAATGGGTGTGTTCCTTATATTATCCTAGTGTCTAAACTCTCCTCCATGGCTGGACCCCCAAATAATATTCCTTTACGTGCTAAGGGGTATCTAGAGAGTGGGATAGGTTTAATAACTACCCTAACCCTAACGCGTACCCTAACCCTAACCCCTACCCTAACCCTAACACGTACCCTAATCCTAACCCGTACCCTAAACCGAGCTCTAAAGCCAAAACTAACCCTAACCCTAACCCTAACCCATACCCTACGCCGTACCCGAAGCCCTCCCCGAACCCATACCCTAAGCCGTACCCTCACCCTAACCCTAAGCCTAACCCTAACCCTAGGCTACCCTTGACTGCTTCTGCCTCCAATAGATTTCCTAAGCACTAGTGTTTTAAGGAACAGCTTAAAAAGAGAATCCTAATGTGATTTCTTTATAATGGGTGTGTTCCTTATCTTATCCTAGTGTCTAAACTCTTCTCCATGGCTGGACCCCCAAATAATATTCCTTTACGTGCTAAGGGGTATCTAGAGAGTGGGATAGGTTTAATAACTACCCTAACCCTAACGCGTACCCTAACCCTAACCCCTACCCTTACCCTAACACGTACCCTAATCCTAACCCGTACCCTAAACCGAGCCCTAACCCTAACACTAACCCTAACCCTAACCCTAACCCATACCCTACGCCGTACCCGAACCCCTCCCCGAACCCGTACCCTAAGCCGTACCCTAAGCCTAACCCTAAGGATAACCCTAACCCTAGGCTACCCTTGACTGCTTCTGCCTCCAATAGATTTCCTAAGCACTAGTGTTTGAAGGAACAGCTTAAAACGAGAATCCTAATGTGATTTCTTTATAATGGGTGTGTTCCTTATATTATCCTAGTGTCTAAACTCTTCTCCATGGCTGGACCCCCAAATAATATTCCTTTACGTGCTAAGGGGTATCTAGAGAGTGGGATAGGTTTAATAACTACACTAACCCTAATGGGTACTCTAACCCTAACCCCTACCCTAACCCTAACACGTATCCTAATCCTAACCCGTACCCTAAACCGAGCCCTAACCCTCACACTAACCCTAACCCTAACCCTAACCCATACCCTACGCCGTACCCGAACCCCTCCTCGAACCCGTACCCTCAGCCGTACCCTAAGCCTAACCCTAACCCTAGGCTACCCTTGACTGCTTCTGCCTCCAATAGATTTCCTAAGCACTAGTGTTTTAAGGAACAGCTTAAAAAGAGAATCCTAATGTGATTACTTTATAATGGGTGTGTTCCTTATCTTATCCTAGTGTCTAAACTCTTCTCCATGGCTGGACTCCCAAATAATATTCCTTTACGTGCTAAGGGGTATCTAGAGAGTGGGATAGGTTTAATAACTACCCTAACCCTAACGCGTACCCTAACCCTAACCCCTACCCTAACCCTAACACGTACCCTAATCCTAACCGGTACCCTAAACCGAGCCCTAACCCTAACACTAACCCTAACCCTAACCCTAACCCATACCCTACGATGAACCCGAACCCCTCCCCGAACCCGTAACCTAAGTCATACCCTAACCCTATCCCTAAGCCTAACCCTAACCCTAGGCTACCCTTGACTGCTTCTGCCTCCAATAGATTTCCTAAGCACTATTGTTTTAAGGAACAGCTTAAAAAGAGAATCCTAAGGTGATTTCTTTATAATGGGTGTGTTCCTTATCTTATCCTAGTGTCTAAACTCTTCTCCATGGCTGGACCCCCAAATAATATTCCTTTACGTGCTAAGGGGTATCTAGAGAGTGGGATAGGTTTAATAACTACCCTAACCCTAACGCATACCCTAACCCTAACCCCTATCCTAACCCTAACACGTACCCTAATCCTAACCCGTACCCTAAACCGAGCCCTAACCCTAAAACTAACCCTAACCCTAACCCCTACCCTAACCCTAACACATACCCTAATCTTAACCCATACCCTAAACCGATCCCTAACCCTAACACTAACCCTAGCCCTAACCCTAACCCATACCCTACGCCGTACCCGAACCCCTCCCCGAACCCGTACCCTAAGCCATACCCTAAGCCGTACCCTAAGCCTAACCCTAACCCTAGGCTACCCTTGACTGCTTCTGCCTCCAATAGATTTCCTAAGCACTAGTGTTTGAAGGAACAGCTTAAAACGAGAATCCTAATGTGATTTCTTTATAATGGGTGTGTTCCTTATATTATCCTAGTGTCTAAACTCTTCTCCATGGCTGGACCCCCAAATAATATTCCTTTACGTGCTAAGGGGTATCTAGAGAGTGGGATAGGTTTAATAACTACACTAACCCTAATGCGTACTCTAACCCTAACCCCTACCCTAACCCTAACACGTATCCTAATCCTAACCCGTACCCTAAACTGAGCCCTAACCCTCACACTAACCCTAACCCTAACCCTAACCCATACCCTACGCCGTACCCGAACCCCTCCTCGAACCCGTACCCTCAGCCGTACCCTAAGCCTAACCCTAAGCCTAACCCTAACCCTAGGCTACCCTTGACTGCTTCTGCCTCCAATAGATTTCCTAAGCACTAGTGTTTTAAGGAACAGCTTAAAAAGAGAATCCTAATGTGATTACTTTATAATGGGTGTGTTCCTTTTCTTATCCTAGTGTCTAAACTCTTCTCCATGGTTGGACCCCCAAATAATATTCCTTTACGTGCTGAGGGGTATCTAGAGAGTGGGATAGGTTTAATAACTCCCCTAACCCTAATGCGTGCCCTAACCCTAAACCCTACCCTAACCCTAACACGTACCCTAATCCTAACCCATACCCTAAACCAAGCCCTAACCCTAACAATAACCCTAACCCTAACCCTAACCCATACCCCACGCCGTACCCGAACCCCTCCCCGAACCCGTACCCTAAGCTGTACCCTAAGCCTAACCCTAAGCCTCACCCTAACCCTAGGCTACCCTTTACTGCTTCTGCCTCCAATAGATTTCCTAAGCACTAGTGTTTTAAGGAACAGCTTAAAAAGAGAATCCTAATGTGATTTCTTTATAATGGGTGTGTTCCTTATCTTATCCTAGTGTCTAAACTCTTCTCCATGGCTGGACCCCCAAATAATATTCCTTTACGTGCTAAGGGGTATCTAGAGAGTGGGATAGGTTTAATAACTACCCTAACCCTAACGCATACCCTAACCCTAACCCCTATCCTAACCCTAACACGTACCCTAATCCTAACCCGTACCCTAAACCGAGCCCTAACCCTAAAACTAACCCTAACCCTAACCCCTACCCTAACCCTAACACATACCCTAATCTTAACCCATATCCTAAACTGAGCCCTATCCCTAACCCTAACCCTAACCCATACCCTACGCCGTAACCGAACTCCTCCCCGAACCCGTACCCTAAGCCGTACCCTAAGCCGTACCCTAAGCCTAACCCTAACCCTAGGCTACCCTTGACTGCTTCTGCCTTCAATAGATTTCCTAAGCACTAGTGTTTGAAGGAACAGCTTAAAACGAGAATCCTAATGTGATTTCTTTATAATGGGTGTGTTCCTTATATTATCCTAGTGTCTAAACTCTTCTCCATGGCTGGACCCCCAAATAATATTCTTTACGTGCTAAGGGGTATCTAGAGAGTGGGATAGGTTTAATAACTACACTAACCCTAATGCGTACTCTAACCCTAACCCCTACCCTAACCCTAACACATATCATAATCCTAACCCGTACCCTAAACCGAGCCCTAACCCTCACACTAACCCTAATCCTAACCCTAACCCATACCCTACGCCGTACCCGAACCCCTCCTCGAACCCATACCCTAAGCCGTACCCTAAGCCTAACCCTAAGCCTAACCCTAACCCTAGGCTACCCTTGACTGCTTCTGCCTCCAATAGATTTCCTAAGCACTAGTGTTTTAAGGAACAGCTTACAAAGAGAATCCTAATGTGATTACTTTATAATGGGTGTGTTCCTTATCTTATCCTAGTGTCTAAACTCTTCTCCATGGCTGGACCCCCAAATAATATTCCTTTACGTGCTAAGGGGTATCTAGAGAGTGGGATAGGTTTAATAACTACCCTAACCCTAACGCGTACCCTAACCCTAACCCCTACCCTAACCCTAACACGTACCCTAATCCTAACCCGTACCCTAAACCGAGCCCTAACCCTAACACTAACCCTAACCCTAACCCTAACCCATACCCTACGCCGTACCCGAACCCCTCCCCGAACCCGTACCCTAAGCCGTACCCTAAGCCTAACCCTAAGGATAACCCTAACCCTAGGCTACCCTTGACTGCTTCTGCCTCCAATAGATTTCCTAAGCACTAGTGTTTGAAGGAACAGCTTAAAACGAGAATCCTAATGTGATTTCTTTATAATGGGTGTGTTCCTTATATTATCCTAGTGTCTAAACTCTTCTCCATGGCTGGACACCCACATAATATTCCTTTACGTGCTAAGGGGTATCTAGAGAGTGGGATAGGTTTAATAACTACCCTAACCCTAACGCGTACCCTAACTCTAACCCCTACCCTAACCCTAACACGTACCCTAATCCTAACCCGTACCCTAAACCGAGCCCTAACCCTAACACTAACCCTAACCCTAACCCTAACCCATACCCTACGCCGTACCCGAACCCTCTCCCGAACCCGTACGCTCAGCCGTACCCTAAGCCTAACCCTAACCCTAGGCTACCCTTGACTGCTTCTGCCTCCAATAGATTTCCTAAGCACTAGTGTTTTAAGGAACAGCTTAAAAAGAGAATCCTAATGTGATTACTTTATAATGGGTGTGTTCCTTATCTTATCCTAGTATCTAAACTCTTCTCCATGGCTGGACCCCCAAATAATATTCCTTTACGTGCTAAGGGGTATCTAGAGAGTGGGATAGGTTTAATAACTACCCTAACCCTAACGCTTACCCTAACCCTAACCCCTACCCTAACCCTAACACGTACCCTAATCCTAACCCGTACCCTAAACCGAGCTCTAAAGCCAAAACTAACCCTAACCCTAACCCTAACCCATACCCTACGCCGTACCCGAAGCCCTCCCCGAACCCGTACCCTAAGCCGTACCCTAACCCTAACCCTAAGCCTAACCCTAACCCTAGGCTACCCTTGACTGCTTCTGCCTCCAATAGATTTCCTAAGCACTAGTGTTTTAAGGAACAGCTTAAAAAGAGAATCCTAATGTGATTTCTTTATAATGGGTGTGTTCCTTATCTTATCCTAGTGTCTAAACTCTTCTCCATGGCTGGACCCCCAAATAATATTCCTTTACGTGCTAAGGGGTATCTAGAGAGTGGGATAGGTTTAATAACTACCCTAACCCTAACGCGTACCCTAACCCTAACCCCTACCCTTACCCTAACACGTACCCTAATCCTAACCCGTATCCTAAACCGAGCCCTAACCCTAACACTAACCCTAACCCTAACCCTAACCCATACCCTACGCCGTACCCGAACCCCTCCCCGAACCCGTACCCTAAGCCGTACCCTAAGCCTAACCCTAAGGATAACCCTAACCCTAGGCTACCCTTGACTGCTTCTGCCTCCAATAGATTTCCTAAGCACTAGTGTTTGAAGGAACATCTTAAAACGAGAATCCTAATGTGATTTCTCTATAATGGGTGTGTTCCTTATATTATCCTAGTGTCTAAACTCTTCTCCATGGCTGGACACCAAAATAATATTACTTTACGTGCTAAGGGGTATCTAGAGAGTGGGATAGGTTTAATAATTACCCTAACCCTAACGCGTACCCTAACTCTAACCCCTACCCTAACCCTAACACGTACCCTAATCCTAACCCATACCCTAAACCGAGCCCTAACCCTAACACTAACCCTAACCCTAACCCTAACCCATACCCTACGCCGTACCCGAACCCCTCCCCGAACCCGTACCCTAAGCCGTACCCTAAGCCGTACCCTAAGCCTAACCCTAACCCTAGGCTACCCTTGACTGCTTCTGCCTCCAATAGATTTCCTAAGCACTATTGTTTTAAGGAATGGCTTAAAAAGAGAATCCTAATGTGATTTCTTTATAATGGGTGTGTTCCTTATCTTATCCTAGTGTCTAAACTCTTCTCCATGGCTGGACCCCCAAATAATATTCCTTTACGTGCTAAGGGGTATCTAGAGAGTGGGATAGGTTTAATAACTACCCTAACCCTAACGCGTACCCTAACTCTAACCCCTACCCTAACCCTAACACGTACCCTAATCCTAACCCGTACCCTAAACCGAGCCCTAACCCTAACACTAACCCTAACCCTAACCCTAACCCATACCCTACGCCGTAACCGAACCCCTCCCCGAACCCGTACCCTAAGCCGTACCCTAAGCCTAACCCTAAGCCTAACCCTAACCCTAGGCTACCCTTTACTGCTTCTGCCTCCAATACATTTCCTAAGCACTAGTGTTTTAAGGAACAGCTTAAAAAGAGAATCCTAATGGGATTTCTTTATAATGGGTGTGTTCCTTATCTTATCCTAGTGTCTAAACTCTTCTCCATGGCTGGACCCCCAAATAATATTCCTTTACGTGCTAAGGGGTATCTAGAGAGTGGGATAGGTTTAATAACTACCCTAACCCTAACGCGTACCCTAACCCTAACCCCTACCCTTACCCTAACACGTACCCTAATCCTACCCCGTACCCTAAACCGAGCCCTAACCCTAACACTCACCCTAACCCTAACCCTAACCCATACCCTACGCCGTACCCGAACCCCTCCCCGAACCCGTACCCTAAGCCGTACCCTAAGCCTAACCCTAAGGATAACCCTAACCCTAGGCTACCCTTGACTGCTTCTGCCTCCAATAGATTTCCTAAGCACTAGTGTTTGAAGGAACAGCTTAAAACGAGAATCCTAATGTGATTTCTCTATAATGGGTGTGTTCCTTATCTTATCCTAGTGTCTAAACTGTTCTCCATGGCTGGACACCAAAATAATATTACTTTACGTGCTAAGGGGTATCTAGAGAGTGGGATAGGTTTAATAACTACCCTAACCCTAACGCGTACCCTAACCCTAACCCCTACCCTAACCCTAACACGTACCCTAATCCTAACCCGTACCCTAAACCGAGCCCTAACCCTCACACTAACCCTAACCCTAACCCTAACCCATACCCTACGCCGTACCCGAACCCCTCCCCGAACCCGTACCCTAAGCCGTACCCTAAGCCGTACCCTAAGCCTAACCCTAACCCTAGGCTACCCTTTACTGCTTCTGCCTCCAATACATTTCCTAAGCACTAGTGTTTGAAGGAACAGCTTAAAAAGAGAATCCTAATGTGATTTCTTTATAATGGGTGTGTTCCTTATCTTATCCTAGTGTCTAAACTCTTCTCCATGGCTGGACCCCCAAATAATATTCCTTTACGTGCTAAGGGGTATCTAGAGAGTGGGATAGGTTTAATAAATACCCTAACCCTAACGCATACCCTAACCCTAACCCCTATCCTAACCCTAACACGTATCCTAATCCTAACCCGTACCCTAAACCGAGCCCTAACCCTAAAACTAACCCTAACCCTAACCCCTACCCTAACCCTAACACATACCCTAATCTTAACCCATACCCTAAACCGAGCCCTAACCCTAACACTAACCCTAGCCCTAACCCTAACCCATACCCTACGCCGTACCCGAACCCCTCCCCGAACCCGTACCCTAAGCCGTACCCTAAGCCTAACCCTAAGCCTAACCCTAACCCTAGGCTACCCTTGACTGCTTCTGCCTCCAATAGATTTCCTAAGCACTAGTGTTTGAAGGAACAGCTTAAAACGAGAATCCTAATGTGATTTCTTTATAATGGGTGTGTTCCTTATATTATCCTAGTGTCTAAACTCTTCTCCATGGCTGGACCCCCAAATAATATTCCTTTACGTGCTAAGGGGTATCTAGAGAGTGGGATAGGTTTAATAACTACACTAACCCTAATGCGTACTCTAACCCTAACCCCTACCCTAACCCTAACACGTATCCTAATCCTAACCCGTACCCTAAACCGAGCCCTAACCCTCACACTAACCCTAACCCTAACCCTAACCCATACCCTACGCCGTACCCGAACCCCTCCTCGAACCCGTACCCTCAGCCGTACCCTAAGCCTAACCCTAACCCTAGGCTACCCTTGACTGCTTCTGCCTCCAATAGATTTCCTAAGCACTAGTGTTTTAAGGAACAGCTTAAAAAGAGAATCCTAATGTGATTATTTTATAATGGGTGTGTTCCTTATCTTATCCTAGTGTCTAAACTCTTCTCCATGGCTGGACCCCCAAATAATATTCCTTTACGTGCTAAGGGGTATCTAGAGAGTGGGATAGGTTTAATAACTACCCTAACCCTAACGCGTACCCTAACCCTAACCCCTACCCTAACCCTAACACGTACCCTAATCCTAACCCGTACCCTAAACCGAGCCCTAACCCTAACACTAACCCTAACCCTAACCCTAACCCATACCCTACGATGAACCCGAACCCCTCCCCGAACCCGTAACCTAAGCCATACCCTAACCCTAACCCTAAGCCTAACCCTAACCCTAGGCTACCCTTGACTGCTTCTGCCTCCAATAGATTTCCTAAGCACTATTGTTTTAAGGAACAGCTTAAAAAGAGAATCCTAAGGTGATTTCTTTATAATGGGTGTGTTCCTTATCTTATCCTAGTGTCTAAACTCTTCTCCATGGCTGGACCCCCAAATAATATTCCTTTACGTGCTAAGGGGTATCTAGAGAGTGGGATAGGTTTAATAACTACCCTAACCCTAACGCATACCCTAACCCTAACCCCTATCCTAACCCTAACACGTACCCTAATCCTAACCCGTACCCTAAACCGAGCCCTAACCCTAAAACTAACCCTAACCCTAACCCCTACCCTAACCCTAACACATACCCTAATCTTAACCCATACCCTAAACCGATCCCTAACCCTAACACTAACCCTAGCCCTAACTCTAACCCATACCCTACGCCGTACCCGAACCCCTCCCCGAACCCGTACCCTAAGCCGTACCCTAAGCCTAACCCTAAGCCTAACCCTAACCCTAGGCTACCCTTGACTGCTTCTGCCTCCAATAGATTTCCTAAGCACTAGTGTTTGAAGGAACAGCTTAAAACGAGAATCCTAATGTGATTTCTTTATAATGGGTGTGTTCCTTATATTATCCTAGTGTCTAAACTCTTCTCCATGGCTGGACCCCCAAATAATATTCCTTTACGTGCTAAGGGGTATCTAGAGAGTGGGATAGGTTTAATAACTACACTAACCCTAATCCGTACTCTAACCCTAACCCCTACCCTAACCCTAACACGTATCCTAATCCTAACCCGTACCCTAAACCGAGCCCTAACCCTCACACTAACCCTAACCCTAACCCTAACCCATACCCTACGCCGTACCCGAACCCCTCCTCGAACCCGTACCCTAAGCCGTACCCTAAGCCTAACCCTAAGCCTAACCCTAACCCTAGGCTACCCTTGACTGCTTCTGCCTCCAATAGATTTCCTAAGCACTAGTGTTTTAAGGAACAGCTTAAAAAGAGAATCCTAATGTGATTACTTTATAATGGGTGTGTTCCTTATCTTATCCTAGTGTCTAAACTCTTCTCCATGGCTGGACCCCCAAATAATATTCCTTTATGTGCTAAGGGGTATCTAGAGAGTGGGATAGGTTTAATAACTACCCCAACCCTAACGCGTACCCTAACCCTAACCCCTACCCTAACCCTAACACGTACCCTAATCCTAACCCGTACCCTAAACCGAGCCCTAACCCTAACACTAACCCTAACCCTAACCCTAACCCATACCCTACGATGAACCCGAACCCCTCCCCGAACCCGTAACCTAAGCCATACCCTAACCCTAACCCTAAGCCTAACCCTAACCCTAGGCTACTCTTGACTGCTTCTGCCTCCAATAGATTTCCTAAGCACTATTGTTTTAAGGAACAGCTTAAAAAGAGAATCCTAAGGTGATTTCTTTATAATGGGTGTGTTCCTTTTCTTATCCTAGTGTCTAAACTCTTCTCCATGGTTGGACCCCCAAATAATATTCCTTTACGTGCTGAGGGGTATCTAGAGAGTGGGATAGGTTTAATAACTCCCCTAACCCTAATGCGTGCCCTAACCCTAAACCCTACCCTAACCCTAACACGTACCCTAATCCTAACCCATACCCTAAACCGAGCCCTAACCCTAACAATAACCCTAACCCTAACCCTAACCCATACCCTACGCCGTACCCGAACCCCTCCCCGAACCCGTACCCTAAGCCGTACCCTAAGCCTAACCCTAACCCTAGGCTACCCTTGACTGCTTCTGCCTCCAATACATTTCCTAAGCACTAGTGTTTTAAGGAACAGCTTAAAAAGAGAATCCTAATGTGATTTCTTTATAATGGGTGTGTTCCTTATCTTATCCTAGTGTCTAAACTCTTCTCCATGGCTGGACCCCCAAATAATATTCCTTTACGTGCTAAGGGGTATCTAGAGAGTGGGATAGGTTTAATAACTACCCTAACCCTAACGCATACCCTAACCCTAACCCCTATCCTAACCCTAACACGTACCCTAATCCTAACCCGTACCCTAAACCGAGCCCTAACCCTAAAACTAACCCTAACCCTAACCCCTACCCTAACCCTAACACATACCCTAATCTTAACCCATATCCTAAACCGAGCCCTAACCCTAACCCTAACCCTAACCCATACCCTACGCCGTACCCGAACCCCTCCCCGAACCCGTACCCTAAGCCGTACCCTAAACCTAACCCTAAGGATAACCCTAACCCTAGGCTACCCTTGACTGCTTCTGCCTCCAATAGATTTCCTAAGCACTAGTGTTTGAAGGAACAGCTTAAAACGAGAATCCTAATGTGATTTCTCTATAATGGGTGTGTTCCTTATATTATCCTAGTGTCTAAACTCTTCTCCATGGCTGGACACCAAAATAATATTCCTTTACGTGCTAAGGGGTATCTAGAGAGTGGGATAGTTTTAATAACTACCCTAACCCTAACGCGTACCCTAACTCTAACCCCTACCCTAACCCTAACACGTACCCTAATCCTAACCCGTACCCTAAACCGAGCCCTAACCCTAACACTAACCCTAACCCTAACCCTAACCCATACCCTACGCCGTACCCGAAGCCCTCCCCGAACCCGTACCCTAAGCCGTACCCTAACCCTAACCCTAAGCCTAACCCTAACCCTAGGCTACCGTTGACTGCTTCTGCCTCCAATAGATTTCCTAAGCACTAGTGTTTTAAGGAACAGCTTACAAAGAGAATCCTAATGTGATTACTTTATAATGGGTGTGTTCCTTATCTTATCCTAGTGTCTAAACTCTTCTCCATGGCTGGACCCCCAAATAATATTCCTTTACGTGCTAAGGGGTATCTAGAGAGTGGGATAGGTTTAATAACTACCCTAACCCTAACGCGTACCCTAACCCTAACCCCTACCCTAACCCTAACACGTACCCTAATCCTAACCCGTACCCTAAACCGAGCCCTAACCCTAACACTAACCCTAACCCTAACCCTAACCCATACCCTACGATGAACCCGAACCCCTCCCCGAACCCGTAACCTAAGCCATACCCTAACCCTAACCCTAAGCCTAACCCTAACCCTAGGCTACCCTTGACTGCTTCTGCCTCCAATAGATTTCCTAAGCACTAGTGTTTTAAGGAACAGCTTAAAAAGAGAATCCTAATGGGATTTCT
The DNA here is from genome assembly GCF_965194805.1 of Balaenoptera borealis. Taxonomy (NCBI): domain Eukaryota; kingdom Metazoa; phylum Chordata; class Mammalia; order Artiodactyla; family Balaenopteridae; genus Balaenoptera; species Balaenoptera borealis. Next base: position 14,532 of record NW_028122771.1, on the reverse strand, counting down.
TTATAATGGGTGTGTTCCTTATCTTATCCTAGTGTCTAAACTCTTCTCCATGGCTGGATCCCCAAATAATATTCCTTTACGTGCTAAGGGGTATCTAGAGAGTGGGATAGGTTTAATAACTACCCTAACCCTAACGCATACCCTAACCCTAACCCCTAACCTAACCCTAACACGTACCCTAATTCTAACCCGTACCCTAAACCGAGCCCTAACCCTAAAACTAACCCTAACCCTAACCCCTACCCTAACCCTAACACATACCCTAATCTTAACCCATACCCTAAACCGAGCCCTAACCCTAACACTAACCCTAGCCCTAACCCTAACCCATACCCTACGCCGTACCCGAACCCCTCCCCGAACCCGTACCCTAAGCCGTACCCTAAGCCTAACCCTAAGCCTAACCCTAACCCTAGGCTACCCTTGACTGCTTCTGCCTCCAATAGATTTCCTAAGCACTAGTGTTTGAAGGAACAGCTTAAAACGAGAATCCTAATGTGATTTCTTTATAATGGGTGTGTTCCTTATATTATCCTAGTGTCTAAACTCTTCTCCATGGCTGGACCCCCAAATAATATTCCTTTACGTGCTAAGGGGTATCTAGAGAGTGGGATAGGTTTAATAACTACACTAACCCTAATGCGTACTCTAACCCTAACCCCTACCCTAACCCTAACACGTATCCTAATCCTAACCCGTACCCTAAACCGAGCCCTAACCCTCACACTAACCCTAACCCTAACCCTAACCCATACCCTACGCCGTACCCGAACCCCTCCTCGAACCCGTACCCTAAGCCGTACCCTAAGCCTAACCCTAACCCTAGGCTACCCTTGACTGCTTCTGCCTCCAATAGATTTCCTAAGCACTAGTGTTTTAAGGAACAGCTTAAAAAGAGAATCCTAATGTGATTACTTTATAATGGGTGTGTTCCTTATCTTATCCTAGTGTCTAAACTCTTCTCCATGGCTGGACCCCCAAATAATATTCCTTTACGTGCTAAGGGGTATCTAGAGAGTGGGATAGGTTTAATAACTACCCTAACCCTAACGCGTACCCTAACCCTAACCCCTACCCTAACCCTAACACGTACCCTAATCCTAACCCGTACCCTAATCCGAGCCCTAACCCTAACACTAACCCTAACCCTAACCCTAACCCATACCCTACGATGAACCCGAACTCCTCCCCGAACCCGTAACCTAAGCCATACCCTAACCCTAACCCTAAGCCTAACCCTAACCCTAGGCTACCCTTGACTGCTTCTGCCTCCAATAGATTTCCTAAGCACTATTGTTTAAAGGAACAGCTTAAAAAGAGAATCCTAAGGTGATTTCTTTATAATGGGTGTGTTCCTTATCTTATCCTAGTGTCTAAACTCTTCTCCATGGCTGGACCCCCAAATAATATTACTTTATGTGCTAAGGGGTATCTAGAGAGTGGGATAGGTTTAATAACTACCCTAACCCTAATGCGTACGCTAACCCTAAACCCTACCCTAGCCCTAACACGTACCCTAATCCTAACCCGTACCCTAAACCGAGCCCTAACCCTAACACTAACCCTAACCCTAACCCTAACCCATACCCTACGCCATACCCGAACCCCTCCCCGAACCCGTACCCTAAGCCGTACCCTAAGCCTAACCCTACGGATAACCCTAACCCTAGGCTACCCTTGACTGCTTCTGCCTCCAATAGATTTCCTAAGCACTAGTGTTTGAAGGAACAGCTTAAAACGAGAATCCTAATGTGATTTCTTTATAATGGGTGTGTTCCTTATATTATCCTAGTGTCTAAACTCTCCTCCATGGCTGGACCCCCAAATAATATTCCTTTACGTGCTAAGGGGTATCTAGAGAGTGGGATAGGTTTAATAACTACCCTAACCCTAACGCGTACCCTAACCCTAACCCCTACCCTAACCCTAACACGTACCCTAATCCTAACCCGTACCCTAAACCGAGCTCTAAAGCCAAAACTAACCCTAACCCTAACCCTAACCCATACCCTACGCCGTACCCGAAGCCCTCCCCGAACCCATACCCTAAGCCGTACCCTCACCCTAACCCTAAGCCTAACCCTAACCCTAGGCTACCCTTGACTGCTTCTGCCTCCAATAGATTTCCTAAGCACTAGTGTTTTAAGGAACAGCTTAAAAAGAGAATCCTAATGTGATTTCTTTATAATGGGTGTGTTCCTTATCTTATCCTAGTGTCTAAACTCTTCTCCATGGCTGGACCCCCAAATAATATTCCTTTACGTGCTAAGGGGTATCTAGAGAGTGGGATAGGTTTAATAACTACCCTAACCCTAACGCGTACCCTAACCCTAACCCCTACCCTTACCCTAACACGTACCCTAATCCTAACCCGTACCCTAAACCGAGCCCTAACCCTAACACTAACCCTAACCCTAACCCTAACCCATACCCTACGCCGTACCCGAACCCCTCCCCGAACCCGTACCCTAAGCCGTACCCTAAGCCTAACCCTAAGGATAACCCTAACCCTAGGCTACCCTTGACTGCTTCTGCCTCCAATAGATTTCCTAAGCACTAGTGTTTGAAGGAACAGCTTAAAACGAGAATCCTAATGTGATTTCTTTATAATGGGTGTGTTCCTTATATTATCCTAGTGTCTAAACTCTTCTCCATGGCTGGACCCCCAAATAATATTCCTTTACGTGCTAAGGGGTATCTAGAGAGTGGGATAGGTTTAATAACTACACTAACCCTAATGGGTACTCTAACCCTAACCCCTACCCTAACCCTAACACGTATCCTAATCCTAACCCGTACCCTAAACCGAGCCCTAACCCTCACACTAACCCTAACCCTAACCCTAACCCATACCCTACGCCGTACCCGAACCCCTCCTCGAACCCGTACCCTCAGCCGTACCCTAAGCCTAACCCTAACCCTAGGCTACCCTTGACTGCTTCTGCCTCCAATAGATTTCCTAAGCACTAGTGTTTTAAGGAACAGCTTAAAAAGAGAATCCTAATGTGATTACTTTATAATGGGTGTGTTCCTTATCTTATCCTAGTGTCTAAACTCTTCTCCATGGCTGGACTCCCAAATAATATTCCTTTACGTGCTAAGGGGTATCTAGAGAGTGGGATAGGTTTAATAACTACCCTAACCCTAACGCGTACCCTAACCCTAACCCCTACCCTAACCCTAACACGTACCCTAATCCTAACCGGTACCCTAAACCGAGCCCTAACCCTAACACTAACCCTAACCCTAACCCTAACCCATACCCTACGATGAACCCGAACCCCTCCCCGAACCCGTAACCTAAGTCATACCCTAACCCTATCCCTAAGCCTAACCCTAACCCTAGGCTACCCTTGACTGCTTCTGCCTCCAATAGATTTCCTAAGCACTATTGTTTTAAGGAACAGCTTAAAAAGAGAATCCTAAGGTGATTTCTTTATAATGGGTGTGTTCCTTATCTTATCCTAGTGTCTAAACTCTTCTCCATGGCTGGACCCCCAAATAATATTCCTTTACGTGCTAAGGGGTATCTAGAGAGTGGGATAGGTTTAATAACTACCCTAACCCTAACGCATACCCTAACCCTAACCCCTATCCTAACCCTAACACGTACCCTAATCCTAACCCGTACCCTAAACCGAGCCCTAACCCTAAAACTAACCCTAACCCTAACCCCTACCCTAACCCTAACACATACCCTAATCTTAACCCATACCCTAAACCGATCCCTAACCCTAACACTAACCCTAGCCCTAACCCTAACCCATACCCTACGCCGTACCCGAACCCCTCCCCGAACCCGTACCCTAAGCCATACCCTAAGCCGTACCCTAAGCCTAACCCTAACCCTAGGCTACCCTTGACTGCTTCTGCCTCCAATAGATTTCCTAAGCACTAGTGTTTGAAGGAACAGCTTAAAACGAGAATCCTAATGTGATTTCTTTATAATGGGTGTGTTCCTTATATTATCCTAGTGTCTAAACTCTTCTCCATGGCTGGACCCCCAAATAATATTCCTTTACGTGCTAAGGGGTATCTAGAGAGTGGGATAGGTTTAATAACTACACTAACCCTAATGCGTACTCTAACCCTAACCCCTACCCTAACCCTAACACGTATCCTAATCCTAACCCGTACCCTAAACTGAGCCCTAACCCTCACACTAACCCTAACCCTAACCCTAACCCATACCCTACGCCGTACCCGAACCCCTCCTCGAACCCGTACCCTCAGCCGTACCCTAAGCCTAACCCTAAGCCTAACCCTAACCCTAGGCTACCCTTGACTGCTTCTGCCTCCAATAGATTTCCTAAGCACTAGTGTTTTAAGGAACAGCTTAAAAAGAGAATCCTAATGTGATTACTTTATAATGGGTGTGTTCCTTTTCTTATCCTAGTGTCTAAACTCTTCTCCATGGTTGGACCCCCAAATAATATTCCTTTACGTGCTGAGGGGTATCTAGAGAGTGGGATAGGTTTAATAACTCCCCTAACCCTAATGCGTGCCCTAACCCTAAACCCTACCCTAACCCTAACACGTACCCTAATCCTAACCCATACCCTAAACCAAGCCCTAACCCTAACAATAACCCTAACCCTAACCCTAACCCATACCCCACGCCGTACCCGAACCCCTCCCCGAACCCGTACCCTAAGCTGTACCCTAAGCCTAACCCTAAGCCTCACCCTAACCCTAGGCTACCCTTTACTGCTTCTGCCTCCAATAGATTTCCTAAGCACTAGTGTTTTAAGGAACAGCTTAAAAAGAGAATCCTAATGTGATTTCTTTATAATGGGTGTGTTCCTTATCTTATCCTAGTGTCTAAACTCTTCTCCATGGCTGGACCCCCAAATAATATTCCTTTACGTGCTAAGGGGTATCTAGAGAGTGGGATAGGTTTAATAACTACCCTAACCCTAACGCATACCCTAACCCTAACCCCTATCCTAACCCTAACACGTACCCTAATCCTAACCCGTACCCTAAACCGAGCCCTAACCCTAAAACTAACCCTAACCCTAACCCCTACCCTAACCCTAACACATACCCTAATCTTAACCCATATCCTAAACTGAGCCCTATCCCTAACCCTAACCCTAACCCATACCCTACGCCGTACCCGAACTCCTCCCCGAACCCGTACCCTAAGCCGTACCCTAAGCCGTACCCTAAGCCTAACCCTAACCCTAGGCTACCCTTGACTGCTTCTGCCTTCAATAGATTTCCTAAGCACTAGTGTTTGAAGGAACAGCTTAAAACGAGAATCCTAATGTGATTTCTTTATAATGGGTGTGTTCCTTATATTATCCTAGTGTCTAAACTCTTCTCCATGGCTGGACCCCCAAATAATATTCTTTACGTGCTAAGGGGTATCTAGAGAGTGGGATAGGTTTAATAACTACACTAACCCTAATGCGTACTCTAACCCTAACCCCTACCCTAACCCTAACACATATCATAATCCTAACCCGTACCCTAAACCGAGCCCTAACCCTCACACTAACCCTAATCCTAACCCTAACCCATACCCTACGCCGTACCCGAACCCCTCCTCGAACCCATACCCTAAGCCGTACCCTAAGCCTAACCCTAAGCCTAACCCTAACCCTAGGCTACCCTTGACTGCTTCTGCCTCCAATAGATTTCCTAAGCACTAGTGTTTTAAGGAACAGCTTACAAAGAGAATCCTAATGTGATTACTTTATAATGGGTGTGTTCCTTATCTTATCCTAGTGTCTAAACTCTTCTCCATGGCTGGACCCCCAAATAATATTCCTTTACGTGCTAAGGGGTATCTAGAGAGTGGGATAGGTTTAATAACTACCCTAACCCTAACGCGTACCCTAACCCTAACCCCTACCCTAACCCTAACACGTACCCTAATCCTAACCCGTACCCTAAACCGAGCCCTAACCCTAACACTAACCCTAACCCTAACCCTAACCCATACCCTACGATGAACCCGAACCCCTCCCCGAACCCGTAACCTAAGCCATACCCTAACCCTAACCCTAAGCCTAACCCTAACCCTAGGCTACCCTTGACTGCTTCTGCCTCCAATAGATTTCCTAAGCACTAGTGTTTTAAGGAACAGCTTAAAAAGAGAATCCTAATGGGATTTCTTTATAATGGGTGTGTTCCTTATCTTATCCTAGTGTCTAAACTCTTCTCCATGGCTGGATCCCCAAATAATATTCCTTTACGTGCTAAGGGGTATCTAGAGAGTGGGATAGGTTTAATAACTACCCTAACCCTAACGCATACCCTAACCCTAACCCCTAACCTAACCCTAACACGTACCCTAATCCTAACCCGTACCCTAAACCGAGCCCTAACCCTAAAACTAACCCTAACCCTAACCCCTACCCTAACCCTAACACATACCCTAATCTTAACCCATACCCTAAACCGAGCTCTAACCCTAACACTAACCCTAACCCTAACCCTAACCCATACCCTACGACATACCCGAACCCCTCCCCGAACCCGTACCCTAAGCCTAACCCTAAGCCTAACCCTAACCCTAGGCTACCCTTGACTGCTTCTGCCTCCAATAGATTTCCTAAGCACTAGTGTTTGAAGGAACAGCTTAAAAAGAGAATCCTAATGTGATTTCTTTATAATGGGTGTGTTCCTTATCTTATCCTAGTGTCTAAACTCTTCTCCATGGCTGGACCCCCAAATAATATTCCTTTACGTGCTAAGGGGTATCTAGAGAGTGGGATAGGTTTAATAACTACCCTAAACCTAACGCGTACCCTAACCCTAACCCCTACCCTTACCTTAACCCGTACCCTAATCCTAACCCGTACCCTAAACCGAGCCCTAACCCTAACACTAACCCTAACCCTAACCCTAACCCATACCCTACGCCGTACCCGAACCCCTCCCCGAACCCGTACCCTAAGCCGTACCCTAAGCCTAACCCTAAGGATAACCCTAACCCTAGGCTACCCTTGACTGCTTCTGCCTCCAATAGATTTCCTAAGCACTAGTGTTTGAAGGAACAGCTTAAAACGAGAATCCTAATGTGATTTCTTTATAATGGGTGTGTTCCTTATATTATCCTAGTGTCTAAACTCTTCTCCATGGCTGGACACCCACATAATATTCCTTTACGTGCTAAGGGGTATCTAGAGAGTGGGATAGGTTTAATAACTACCCTAACCCTAACGCGTACCCTAACTCTAACCCCTACCCTAACCCTAACACGTACCCTAATCCTAACCCGTACCCTAAACCGAGCCCTAACCCTAACACTAACCCTAACCCTAACCCTAACCCATACCCTACGCCGTACCCGAACCCCTTCCCGAACCCGTACCCTCAGCCGTACCCTAAGCCTAACCCTAACCCTAGGCTACCCTTGACTGCTTCTGCCTCCAATAGATTTCCTAAGCACTAGTGTTTTAAGGAACAGCTTAAAAAGAGAATCCTAATGTGATTACTTTATAATGGGTGTGTTCCTTATCTTATCCTAGTGTCTAAACTCTTCTCCATGGCTGGACCCCCAAATAATATTCCTTTACGTGCTAAGGGGTATCTAGAGAGTGGGATAGGTTTAATAACTACCCTAACCCTAACGCTTACCCTAACCCTAACCCCTACCCTAACCCTAACACGTACCCTAATCCTAACCCGTACCCTAAACCGAGCCCTAACCCTAACACTAACCCTAACCCTAACCCTAACCCATACCCTACGCCGTACCCGAACCCCTCCCCGAACCCGTACCCTAAGCCGTACCCTAAGCCTAACCCTAAGGATAACCCTAACCCTAGGCTACCCTTGACTGCTTCTGCCTCCAATAGATTTCCTAAGCACTAGTGTTTGAAGGAACAGCTTAAAACGAGAATCCTAATGTGATTTCTCTATAATGGGTGTGTTCCTTATATTATCCTAATGTCTAAACTCTTCTCCATGGCTGGACACCAAAATAATATTACTTTACGTGCTAAGGGGTATCTAGAGAGTGGGATAGGTTTAATAACTACCCTAACCCTAACGCGTACCCTAACTCTAACCCCTACCCTAACCATAACACGTACCCTAATCCTAACCCGTACCCTAAACCGAGCCCTAACCCTAACACTAACCCTAAACCTAACCCATACCCTACGCCGTACCCGAACCCCTCCCCGAACCCGTACCCTAAGCCGTACCCTAAGCCTAACCCTAACCCTAGGCTACCCTTTACTGCTTCTGCCTCCAATACATTTCCTAAGCACTAGTGTTTGAAGGAACAGCTTAAAAAGAGAATCCTAATGTGATTTCTTTATAATGGGTGTGTTCCTTATCTTATCCTAGTGTCTAAACTCTTCTCCATGGCTGGACCCCCAAATAATATTCCTTTACGTGCTAAGGGGTATCTAGAGAGTGGGATAGGTTTAATAAATACCCTAACCCTAACGCATACCCTAACCCTAACCCCTATCCTAACCCTAACACGTACCCTAATCCTAACCCGTACCCTAAACCGAGCCCTAACCCTAAAACAAACCCGAACGCTAACCCCTCCCCTAACCCTAACACATACCCTAATCTTAACCCATACCCTAAACCGAGCCCTAACCCTAACACTAACCCTAACCCTAACCCATACCCTACGCCGTACCCGAACCCCTCCCCGAACCCGTACCCTAAGCCGTACCCTAAGCCTAACCCTAAGCCTAACCCTAACCCTAGGCTACCCTTGACTGCTTCTGCCTCCAATAGATTTCCTAAGCACTAGTGTTTGAAGGAACAGCTTAAAACGAGAATCCTAATGTGATTTCTTTATAATGGGTGTGTTCCTTATATTATCCTAGTGTCTAAACTCTTCTCCATGGCTGGACCCCCAAATAATATTCCTTTACGTGCTAAGGGGTATCTAGAGAGTGGGATAGGTTTAATAACTACCCTAACCCTAACGCATACCCTAACCCTAACCCCTACCCTAACCCTAACACGTACCCTAATCCTAACCCGTACCCTAAACCGAGCCCTAACCCTAACACTAACCCTAACCCTAACCCTAACCCATACCCTACGATGAACCCGAACCCCTCCCCGAACCCGTAACCTAAGCCATACCCTAACCCTAACCCTCAGCCTAACCCTAACCCTAGGCTACCCTTGACTGCTTCTGCCTCCAATAGATTTCCTAAGCACTATTGTTTTAAGGAACAGCTTAAAAAGAGAATCCTAAGGTGATTTCTTTATAATGGGTGTGCTCCTTATCTTATCCTAGTGTCTAAACTCTTCTCCATGGTTGGACCCCCAAATAATATTCCTCTACGTTCTAAGGGGTATCTAGAGAGTGGGATAGGTTTAATAACTACCCTAACCCTAACGCGTACCCTAACCCTAAACCCTACCCTAACCCTAACGCGTACCCTAATCCTAACCCATACCCTAAACCGAGCCCTAACCCTAACAATAACCCTAACCCTAACCCTAACCCATACCCTACGCCGTACACAAACCACTCCCCGAACCCGTAACCTAAGCCGTACCCTAAGCCTAACCCTAAGCCTCACCCTAACCCTAGGCTACCCTTGACTGCTTCTGCCTCCAATAGATTTCCTAAGCACTATTGTTTTAAGGAATGGCTTAAAAAGAGAATCCTAATGTGATTACTTTATAATGGGTGTGTTCCTTATCTTATCCTAGTGTCTAAACTCTTCTCCATGGCTGGACCCCCAAATAATATTCCTTTACGTGCTAAGGGGTATCTAGAGAGTGGGATAGGTTTAATAACTACCCTAACCCTAACGCGTACCCTAACTCTAACCCCTACCCTAACCCTAACACGTACCCTAATCCTAACCCGTACCCTAAACCGAGCCCTAACCCTAACACTAACCCTAACCCTAACCCTAACCCATACCCTACGCCGTAACCGAACCCCTCCCCGAACCCGTACCCTAAGCCGTACCCTAAGCCTAACCCTATGCCTAACCCTAACCCTAGGCTACCCTTTACTGCTTCTGCCCCCAATACATTTCCTAAGCACTAGTGTTTTAAGGAACAGCTTAAAAAGAGAATCCTAATGTGATTTCTTTATAATGGGTGTGTTCCTTATATTATCCTAGTGTCTAAACTCTTCTCCATGGCTGGACACCCACATAATATTCCTTTACGTGCTAAGGGGTATCTAGAGAGTGGGATAGGTTTAATAACTACCCTAACCCTAACGCGTACCCTAACTCTAACCCCTACCCTAACCCTAACACGTACCCTAATCCTAACCCGTACCCTAAACCGAGCCCTAACCCTAAAACTAACCCTAACCCTAACCCTAACCCATACCCTACGCCGTACCCGAACCCCTTCCCGAACCCGTACCCTCAGCCGTACCCTAAGCCTAACCCTAACCCTAGGCTACCCTTGACTGCTTCTGCCTCCAATAGATTTCCTAAGCACTAGTGTTTTAAGGAACAGCTTAAAAAGAGAATCCTAATGTGATTACTTTATAATGGGTGTGTTCCTTATCTTATCCTAGTGTCTAAACTCTTCTCCATGGCTGGACCCCCAAATAATATTCCTTTACGTGCTAAGGGGTATCTAGAGAGTGGGATAGGTTTAATAACTACCCTAACCCTAACGCTTACCCTAACCCTAACCCCTACCCTAACCCTAACACGTACCCTAATCCTAACCCGTACCCTAAACCGAGCCCTAACCCTAACACTAACCCTAACCCTAACCCTAACCCATACCCTACGCCGTACCCGAACCCCTCCCCGAACCCGTACCCTAAGCCGTACCCTAAGCCTAACCCTAAGGATAACCCTAACCCTAGGCTACCCTTGACTGCTTCTGCCTCCAATAGATTTCCTAAGCACTAGTGTTTGAAGGAACAGCTTAAAACGAGAATCCTAATGTGATTTCTCTATAATGGGTGTGTTCCTTATATTATCCTAATGTCTAAACTCTTCTCCATGGCTGGACACCAAAATAATATTACTTTACGTGCTAAGGGGTATCTAGAGAGTGGGATAGGTTTAATAACTACCCTAACCCTAACGCGTACCCTAACTCTAACCCCTACCCTAACCATAACACGTACCCTAATCCTAACCCGTACCCTAAACCGAGCCCTAACCCTAACACTAACCCTAAACCTAACCCTAACCCATACCCTACGCCGTACCCGAACCCCTCCCCGAACCCGTACCCTAAGCCGTACCCTAAGCCTAACCCTAACCCTAGGCTACCCTTTACTGCTTCTGCCTCCAATACATTTCCTAAGCACTAGTGTTTGAAGGAACAGCTTAAAAAGAGAATCCTAATGTGATTTCTTTATAATGGGTGTGTTCCTTATCTTATCCTAGTGTCTAAACTCTTCTCCATGGCTGGACCCCCAAATAATATTCCTTTACGTGCTAAGGGGTATCTAGAGAGTGGGATAGGTTTAATAAATACCCTAACCCTAAGGCCTACCCTAACCCTAACCCCTATCCTAACCCTAACACGTACCCTAATCCTAACCCGTACCCTAAACCGAGCCCTAACCCTAAAACAAACCCGAACGCTAACCCCTCCCCTAACCCTAACACATACCCTAATCTTAACCCATACCCTAAGCCGTACCCTAAGCCTAACCCTAAGCCTAACCCTAACCCTAGGCTACCCTTGACTGCTTCTGCCTCCAATAGATTTCCTAAGCACTAGTGTTTGAAGGAACAGCTTAAAACGAGAATCCTAATGTGATTTCTTTATAATGGGTGTGTTCCTTATATTATCCTAGTGTCTAAACTCTTCTCCATGGCTGGACCCCCAAATAATATTCCTTTACGTGCTAAGGGGTATCTAGAGAGTGGGATAGGTTTAATAACTACCCTAACCCTAACGCATACCCTAACCCTAACCCCTACCCTAACCCTAACACGTACCCTAATCCTAACCCGTACCCTAAACCGAGCCCTAACCCTAACACTAACCCTAACCCTAACCCTAACCCATACCCTACGATGAACCCGAACCCCTCCCCGAACCCGTAACCTAAGCCATACCCTAACCCTAACCCTCAGCCTAACCCTAACCCTAGGCTACCCTTGACTGCTTCTGCCTCCAATAGATTTCCTAAGCACTATTGTTTTAAGGAACAGCTTAAAAAGAGAATCCTAAGGTGATTTCTTTATAATGGGTGTGCTCCTTATCTTATCCTAGTGTCTAAACTCTTCTCCATGGTTGGACCCCCAAATAATATTCCTCTACGTTCTAAGGGGTATCTAGAGAGTGGGATAGGTTTAATAACTACCCTAACCCTAACGCGTACCCTAACCCTAAACCCTACCCTAACCCTAACGCGTACCCTAATCCTAACCCATACCCTAAACCGAGCCCTAACCCTAACAATAACCCTAACCCTAACCCTAACCCATACCCTACGCCGTACACAAACCACTCCCCGAACCCGTAACCTAAGCCGTACCCTAAGCCTAACCCTAAGCCTCACCCTAACCCTAGGCTACCCTTGACTGCTTCTGCCTCCAATAGATTTCCTAAGCACTATTGTTTTAAGGAATGGCTTAAAAAGAGAATCCTAATGTGATTACTTTATAATGGGTGTGTTCCTTATCTTATCCTAGTGTCTAAACTCTTCTCCATGGCTGGACCCCCAAATAATATTCCTTTACGTGCTAAGGGGTATCTAGAGAGTGGGATAGGTTTAATAACTACCCTAACCCTAACGCGTACCCTAACTCTAACCCCTACCCTAACCCTAACACGTACCCTAATCCTAACCCGTACCCTAAACCGAGCCCTAACCCTAACACTAACCCAAACCCTAACCCTAACCCATACCCTACGCCGTAACCGAACCCCTCCCCGAACCCGTACCCTAAGCCGTACCCTAAGCCTAACCCTATGCCTAACCCTAACCCTAGGCTACCCTTTACTGCTTCTGCCCCCAATACATTTCCTAAGCACTAGTGTTTTAAGGAACAGCTTAAAAAGAGAATCCTAATGGGATTTCTTTATAATGGGTGTGTTCCTTATCTTATCCTAGTGTCTAAACTCTTCTCCATGGCTGGATCCCCAAATAATATTCCTTTACGTGCTAAGGGGTATCTAGAGAGTGGGATAGGTTTAATAACTACCCTAACGCTAACGCATACCCTAACCCTATTCCCTAACCTAACCCTAACACGTACCCTAATCCTAACCCGTACCCTAAACCGAGCCCTAACCCTAAAACTAACCCTAACCCTAACCCCTACCCTAACCCTAACACATACCCTAATCTTAACCCATACCCTAAACCGAGCCCTAACCCTAACACTAACCCTAACCCTAACCCTAACCCATACCCTACGCCATACCCGAACCCCTCCCCGAACCCGTACCCTAAGCCGTACCCTAAGCCTAACCCTAAGCCTAACCCTAACCCTAGGCTACCCTTGACTGCTTCTGCCTCCAATAGATTTCCTAAGCACTAGTGTTTGAAGGAAGAGCTTAAAAAGAGAATCCTAATGAGATTTCTTTATAATGTGTGTGTTCCTTATCTTATCCTAGTGTCTAAACTCTTCTCCATGGCTGGACACCCACATAATATTCCTTTACGTGCTAAGGGGTATCTAGAGAGTGGGATAGGTTTAATAACTACCCTAACCCTAACGCGTACCCTAACTCTAACCCCTACCCTAACCCTAACACGTACCCTAATCCTAACCCGTACCCTAAACCGAGACCTAACCCTAACACTAACCCTAACCCTAACCCTAAACCATACCCTACGCCGTACCCGAACCCCTCCCCGAACCCGTACCCTCAGCCGTACCCTAAGCCTAAGCCTAATCCTAGGCTACCCTTGACTGCTTCTGCCTCCAATAGATTTCCTAAGCACTAGTGTTTTAAGGAACAGCTTAAAAAGAGAATCCTAATGTGATTACTTTATAATGGGTGTGTTCCTTATCTTATCCTAGTGTCTAAACTCTTCTCCATGGCTGGACCCCCAAATAATATTCCTTTACGTGCTAAGGGGTATCTAGAGAGTGGGATAGGTTTAATAACTACCCTAACCCTAACGCGTACCCTAACCCTAACCCCTACCCTAACCCTAACACGTACCCTAATCCTAACCCGTACCCTAAACCGAGCTCTAACCCTAAAACTAACCCTAACCCTAACCCCTACCCTAACCCTAACACATACCCTAATCTTAACCCATACCCTAAACCGAGCCCTAACCCTAACACTAAACCTAGCCCTAACCCTAACCCATACCCTATGCCGTACCCGAACCCCTCCCCGAACCCGTACCCTAAGCCGTACCCTAAGCCTAACCCTAAGCCTAACCCTAACCCTAGGCTACCCTTGACTGCTTCTGCCTCCAATAGATTTCCTAAGCACTAGTGTTTGAAGGAACAGCTTAAAACGAGAATCCTAATGTGATTTCTTTATAATGGGTGTGTTCCTTATATTATCCTAGTGTCTAAACTCTTCTCCATGGCTGGACCCCCAAATAATATTCCTTTACGTGCTAAAGGGTATCTAGAGAGTGGGATAGGTTTAATAACTACACTAACCCTAATGGGTACTCTA